>NC_091131.1:42034240-42334240 GCF_040183065.1 Periplaneta americana
ATACCAGAAACGTCATGGTCCCTTCTGCCTCGCTGATCCAGTGCATATTACTAGAGTCGCTCTTTTTTTCACGCTCTCTCTCTCTCTCTCTCTCTCTCTCTCTCCCTCCCTCTCTCTCTCTCACACACACACACACACACACACACACAACCTGTTTTCAGCTCAAATGGCCGGTGAGATTTACAATTGTAATTTGTAACTTTCTCCTCGTGTTCAATCCTATAGAATGTATTCAAATATGGATATTTTTCTGGGCCTAACGGACCTGAGGTATCATTTCCGTTTGTATTTTTCCCTTCATTAAGTCATTTTTTTTTACCTTATAGGGTTTGCTAAGTTTTTAATTGTTCATTTTATTACACTTTATCAATCGCGGCGGTTATCTAGCGTCTCAGTGAAATGAAGATGATAACCAGAACTAGGGAGTTGAAAACTGTTAAGTTGACATCAAGGAAAAATAGACGTGTTACCCACTTCTGTCTGTATAATTATTTAATAACAGATTAGCTTACTTTTTTTTTGGAATCATGCATAATATTAACATTACGTAAATAATACAAAACAACAGAATAGCTCACTTTGTTCAGAACCTAAAAATATGAAAGTGAAACCTTTTGGGTAAGGTAACAATATTGTTATTAAAAATAAAATATTTTTTATAGTTATTAATCAAGTGATGTGGGTCTTTTTCATATATTTAATGGCAGTGTGATGTAGGTATTTATATGTGTGATTCTTTAATTTTCCTAGGTAGTATTTTATTTTATTTATTTATTATTTTGCTAATAATAGTAACATGAAACATAATATATACAGAAAAACTTTAGCTCGCCCCTGAAAGAGCAGAATTCGTGCTCAGGGGCGGATTCCTGAATTAAAATTAATAATTATACAATACAATTCGTCTTATGTCTACTGTGCAATTATAGTATATAAATTTAAATTTACAATTTTTCAATTTTTATAAAATCCATACATAACTTTTTAAATTTAATACTAGAACTATTAGAATTGACAAGATTAGGATATTTAAATATAAATTTGTTATATATTCTTGGGCCTAAATTACTACTATGATTAAATACTGTAACAGTGTTGCATTTTGGTTCAAACAATCTTAAAGAATTTATACCTTTTGTTTCATAACTATGAGAATACAATTCAAAATTATGTCGATTTTTTTGTATGAATTTTATTAATACAATATAATAAATGTGTCTTACGTTAAGTACATTAAAGTCTAGAAACAAATTTTGAGATGGAAAATCAATAGGTTTATGAAGACATATTTTAATTATTTTCTTCTGTAATAAATAAAGTGGATTAAAATTGGATTTAAATGAGCTACCCCATCCTGTAATTCCATACATAATTACCGATTGAAATAAAGTTAAATATATTGTACGTAATAAACTTATTGACAAGTAATTCCTCAATAAAACAAAATAATATACTATTTTACGTAATTTATTACAAAGGTAATTAATGTGTTGGTTCCATTTTAAATGATTATCGAAAATTACGCCTAAATACTTAACTTCAGAGGACTCTTTAATAATCGGACATTTACACAGTATAAGAAAACAATCAGAATTATGTAATTTAATACTTAATATAGATGTAGGAGGTTTGTTACATTTTTTAGACAATGAGAATGGAATAATTATGGTTTTGTTTTCGTTGATAGAAAGATAATTTATGTCAAACCATTTTTTTATTAATGAGTCATGCTTTCTATTTTAGCTGCATCTTTAAACTAAATCAAAATTAAGTTCATATTTCTTTGGTTTAATCGAACCTGACATTTTCTTAGCTCTCACCTACAAACCGCAATGACCTGAAATAGGTCTAGCTAATGCATTACTCCCACATGAAAAACTCGCTGATAGTCCTAACATTGTTACACTGTGTTTTCGCATTGAAACTCAGGAACTGAAGATGGATGGGTTCAAGGAAAAATATTTGGCATAAAAAATACATTCAGAGGGAGTATGTTGCACTATTATGGAAGCAAATAACTTTCCAAATGCCTGGTATTCTTCACTGAGGATAAATCTGAACAATTTTTATTTGAACTTCTTATGGACTTAGTTTGCAGCATTTGCTGCACAAGCCACTAGTTTTATATAATGCTCAATCGAACGACGAACGTATTGCGGAAAATACCACATATATGAATCGTAATGTAGAAAAAAATTGTGTAGAAATTCTATCATATAGGTCATGTTTTTATACGTCTTCCTTACTTCGTATTTATTGAAGAGATAAGAACTGATATTTTCAAATTCTATTATAAATAATCTTGTTACATCATTTTCCGATTCAGTGAGAATGAATAACATGTGTGGAAATTCCGGTTCAATAACTCCCCTGATTGTTGTTTGTGGTACAGATATAAAGTTCTTTCGACATCTTTCCTACATGAAAAGCAGCCAGCTCATAACGAGAGAAATGTATTGACACATTTCAAATATTACGAGCGCATAGAGTGGAACAGCGGAAATAAACTTTATTGTGTGTGGAGGAAGAGAGATCTCAATCGCTTTAATATAATATGGAATCAGTCACTCCTGAACAAGGAACGACGTCTCTGACACTACGAATCATTTCCAGCTGTCAACCCAATGGTTTTCGGTGTGTTCTGTTAATACTCGGACACTGTCGCTGTCGGGATTGCTTCAAACTTAAACTCTCGTTTAAAATAGGAGCAAACCTTCAGAATATCCTTTGATATCTAATGGCCAAACCAGACTTCACCCATTCAAAATGCTATATTATAAGGCGTAGAAGATCTACTGTTAATTTATTTCGAAGCTTCATATTTTAGGGTGTACTTTAAGTGTATGCCAAAACTTTAAGGGAACATTTCTCGCATCTAGAGGATGAAAATACAGGGTGAACACAAATGATATAGACAATTTCGTAGCAATCTTATATTAATCACATCGAAGCTATGACTGAAGGTAGGAAGTTCGTACCAAAGCAAAGATTTCAGGTTGTGTGTAGCCACGCATATAGATAATCTCGGCTCTATTGTACTAGCCGTCTGTTATTTATAAAAGGTGCGGCAGAGGAATCGGACGATTTTCAAATGGAAATAACTCAGTAGTTATGTCTATTACAACAAATCTATTACTGCAAAAAAAGCTGGCAATGTATGCCATTTTGTTGACATACATTCAGATTGTCTTGAAAGTTATGTCTTTCAAATGAGATCCGTCTCTCTTTATGCATTCTTCAAGTCTTGCGTCAAGTTGCGTGTCGCTCTTTCCAACATTCCGCCATCAATGTTGGCGATTTCCTGGGCAATGGCAATCTTCAGGTCATCAGTTGTTTGGGGCCTGTTTACGTACACTTTGGACTTCAGGTAACCCCACAGAAAGTAGTCGCAGACGGTAAGGTCAGGCGAGCGGGGAGGCCAGAGAATGTCACCCCGCAGAGAAATGATGTGCCCTGGAAACATGCGGCACAAAATTATCATTGAATTTTCTGCCGTATGTCCCGTGGCACCATCTTGCTGAAACCATACAATTTGTCTATCAATCCCACGTAGACGCCTATGCAGCTCTGGTTGAAGAAATGTCCTCAGCATTTCGACGTAGCGTTCCCGTTCTCCTTAAAAAAATACGGGGCCTATGACGCAGTATCTAGGCACAGCACACCAAACTGTAACCTTTGCACAGTGAAGCGGACGCTCGTGTAGTTCGCCTCTAACAGCCACTCTTATTCGTTCAGAGTTATCTGGCGTTCGTACACTTCGAACGTGTCCTGGTGGTTTCTTCCTGCAAGCTGATGCTGATAATCGAAAGTTTTGTACCCATCTCAATATGGTATTGCGAGCAGGAACAGTTCCGTGGCAGCCAACATTAAATTGGAAACGAAAGGCACGCTGGGTTTTCACAACTGAATCACCATTCTTGAAAAATGTCTCGATAAAGAAATCACGATGCTCCGAGCTCCATACTTCCATGATTACACAAAATGGCATCAAAAATGCTAACAAACGACGGTCGATCGATATCCATAACCCTCATGTTGCTCAATAAACGGCCTTCTAAAACCGTCCGATTCCTTTGCCGCATCTTCTACTATACTCTTTTCACATAACTCACAGTACGTCCGCAACTGTGAATGGATGACTTTCTTAGATATATTACACCAATATGCACAGTAGAGAAGGAGTTTCATTACTTTCGTATCCCTGTATCGTAGAAGTCAGCCGCCTGGGATCGGAACCAGTGTGTGGCAGCCGTCTGCACCTCTCTGTTGATCCCACGGTATGACAAATGTCTCAATTCCGGTGGGGAATATGTTGAAAAATAGCTCAACAGTTGCTGTATTTCAATAAATCTTTGAATTAAATTGTGTTTTCTTTCTGTAAATGGCCCCAGGAAAACTTACCTTCTGGACGACTTTCATAATTGCACTCGAGTGGCCAAAATTTGTATAAGCACTTGTTTTGACATTATAAATATTCATTCATTCATTTAGTGTTCTACCCCAAGGACAGGTCTTTCACTGCAAACCGACCTTTCTCCAGTCTTTCATATTTTTTGCCTTCCTCTTTGTTTCCTCATACGATCAATATATGAGCCGTTCAGAGCAAAAGTGGTGTAAGTCAAAATTGGGTAATGAGGTTTAAAGTAAAAATTCTGTAAAATACAGCGCAAAGTAGCAATTAATATACTGGGTGTTCAGTTCAAAATGTGTCATGGCTCGCTGTATGTCGTCATGTGGCTAGCCGATGAGCCTAGAGAATTCAATCTTCCTACACTTCCGCAGAGGCCTATCACCTAAATGCGAGAGACGTTGCCTAGCAAGTACGGCGTTCATTTTGAAGATTACTTATCGATATGTACGGTAACGCCAGTAGTGGCAAGAATGTGAACTGTTTGGAAACACGTACTGAAGTGAGTTTTTTTTTCTTACTGTCGGGATATGGGGAGAGGGTTAAGACGATTACTTACGTATTTGTTGACATTAACTTGGACGGTCAACATGGACACGGAGCATTTTGATTTGTGTTGTGGAATGTTGCCGTACGCAATCGATGATAACAAATACCCTGCGTACGACTTGCCCGCGCAAAACACAGTTCGAAAGAGGTTATGGTAGCACACAGACTTTACAGACCGCCATCTGTTGCTACGACATTCAAGTTATACCGTACACGTTCTCAAGTTCAGATTGAACGCCTTGATTAATAGGCAACTTATCTGACATAAAAGCTGAAACTCGCTTCAAATCGCTGACTCACAACAGTGACGTCATGACACACTTTGAAATGAACACCCAGTATTCTTCTTGCTATCCACTCACTACTAATAGTTTAAATAAATTGAATATTAATTGCTACTTTGCGCTGTATTTTACAGAATGTTTACTTTAACTCTCATTACCCATTTTTGACTTACACCACTTCTGCTCTGAACGGTTCATATCTTAATGTCGTTTATCATCTGATATCTTCTTCTACCCCGAACTCTTATCCCGTTCACCATTCCTTTCAGTGTATGCTTCAGTAGGCAGTTTCTTCTCAGCCAGTGACCCAACCAATTCCTTTTCCTCTTCCTGATCAGTTTCAGCATCATTCTTTCTTCACCCACTCTTTCCAACACAGCTACGTTTCTTATTCTGTCTGTCCACTTCACATGTTCCATTCTACTCCATATCCACATTTCAAATGCTTCTATTCGCTTCTCTTCACTTCGTCGTAATGTCCGTGTTAACATTGTGGTAGAAAAAAATTAACTTTTTTATCTGCCTCAATGAGAATGTTTGCTTGTAAGTAAAATAACATTTTTGTAGTAATTAAATGAAATCGTCTAAATCTTTTGTGCTCACAGTATATGCTTTATATTTAACGACGCTCTATCAACTACTCGGTTATTTAGCATCGATGGGATGATGATAGCGAGATGATATTTGTCGAGATAAGGTCGACAATTCGCCATAGATTACCTGATATTCGCCTTACAGTTGGGGAAAATCTCGGAAATAACCCAATCAGGTAATTAGCCCAAGCGGGAATCGAACCCACGCCCGAACGCTACTCCGGATCGGCAGGCAAGCGCCTCACCCGACTGAGCTATGCCGGTGGCTCCGGTGTATGTTACAACATACGTTCGGAAATGCTTTATTTCCTTATTAAAGCTCTCTGTTTCTACAACTCAGTTTACAATGTATGGCGCGCAAACTAATTCCAAACTAATTCTAGAATACTGAACACCAGAACCGTTGGAAATGCACGCAAGCAGATGCATGTTACGAAATGTAAGATAGCATACCTAAAGCAAAACAGCACGTATTTTATAATAAATACTTAAAATGTATTCCGTTAGCATGGATACATGCATCAACCCAACGTTGTATTATTAAATTCCAGATACGCTGATGTATCGGAGAATTTCGGATTGTCTCACAGTCTTCCACGGTACACTCTGCATCTTGTACTAGGTTTACATACCCTCCTAAGTCCTGAGACATTTGTTGTTTTATTTTTAAAGTTCAATATAATTCTACAATTCAAAAAAAGTCACTGACATGAGGAAAAATGCTGAAAAAATTCTGCAGGTTACAGTTAGGGCACAAATGTAGGTATATTATACTATACTTCGGGTCTCTGCACATACATGTTATATCATAATCATATATGAAGTATGGTATAGTAATTAATAGACTATACTATACTCTCAGGAATCAGGATACACAAGCGATTTTAAAAAACGCTACAAATAAAAGTCTAGTGGATTTAAATCAGGAGTGCGTAGAGGCCAAGGAAATGGTCCACCTCTACCAATCCAGCCATCATGAAACTTTCGTTTTAGAAACCACAGACAGTGAAATGAGCAAGAGTTCCAACGTGCATGAAGTACATGTGTCACAGTATCGGATAGACCATTTTATATATATATATATATATATATATATATATATATATATATATAAAACATTCAAGTTCTCTGAAGAAAGTTTTGTATCTTCGGCCGTCGAAGTTGTAGGAAAAGAAATCTAACAAGGATATAAAGCTTTTCCAAACCTATGTTCATAATAACATATTTTCATCCTTAACATGTGAGGAATGCTTGCTCAAAATTTTGACATACATTTTAGTTTCACCGTTATATTTACATTTTTGTGGGTCCCTATCACCAGGACATGGCGCGTCCTCAAGTTGCGGATCGAGGAGACGGCCTCCAGTTATGGAGGGTAGCTGTGAATATATTGAATAAGCAGTCGCGGACAGTCGATGAGGAGTGGTCCTCCAGCTTGGGGGTTGGGCGAAGAGCTAACAACCCATCACCGTAAAAACAGCTTGTTACGAAACCTTCAAATAAGCCTCAGAATGGGGCTGATTCTCTGGCACGACCATAGCAAAGGAATAAGGTTTTCAGATTTGCTACAAATAAACAACGGAATGAATATGGGAAATGCCTGTTATTATTCGGTTCAGAAGCTTTTATCATCCAGTCTAGTCCACCCTGTGGACTAACGGTCAGCGCGTCTGGCCGCGAAACCAGGTGGCCCGGGTTCGAATCCCGGTCGGGGCAAGTTACCTGGTTGAGGTTTTTTCCGGGGTTTTCCCTCAATCCAATACGAGCAAATGCTGGGTAACTTTCGGTGCTGGACCCCGGACTCATTTCACCGTCATTATCACCTTCATCTCATTCAGACGCTAAATAACCTGGATGTTGATACAGCGTCGTAAAATAACCCAATAAAATAAAAATAAAATCATCCAGTCTACTGTCAAAAAATATGAAAGTTAGAATTTATAAAACAGTTATATTGCCGGTTGTTCTTTATGGTTGTGAAACTTGGACTCTCACTTTGAGAGAGGAACGTAGGTTAAGGGTGTTTGAGAATATGGTGCTTAGGAAAATATTTGGGGCTAAGAGGGATGAAGTTACAGGAAAATGGAGAAAGTTACACAACGCAGAACTGCACGCATTGTATTCTTCACCTGACATAATTAGGAAGATTAAATCCAGACGTTTGAGATGAGCTGGGCATGTAGCACGTATGGGCGAATCCAGAAATTCATATAGAGTGTTAGTTGGGAGGCCGGAGGGAAAAAGATCTTTAGGGAAGCCGAGACGTAGATGGGAATATAATATTTAAAAATCGATTTGAGGGAGGTGGGATATGATGATAGAGACTGGATTAATCTTGCTCGGGATAGGAACCAATGGCGGGCTTATGTGAGGGCGGCAATGAACCTCCGAGTTCCTTAAAAGCCAGTAAGTAAGTAAGTATTTATTAATATATTTTCTTATTATTACAAGATTTCTTCATTATTTGTTTAGCCTATTTCTTCCTTTTTGTCTTCGCGAAGGAGGGGCCCAAATAAATTTATTAAATTATTATTGACCATAATACTCCAAGGTCATTTATTACGTTTGCAAAGCGAAAGAGAGGGATAAAGTGTGGACGAGACGTAATGTAATGATGTAAAAAATAAAAAAATACACTTGCGTAAACTGAGTACTGAAATGTAGCTCTGCCAATTTACTCGGTAAGGGCAGATTAACACAGATACAGGAGAAACAGTTGAATTGACAAAGAGGAAGAATCTGTAGACTTCCCCGTTGGGGTTTTCTCGAAATTGCAAGGAGGTCATTAGGGACAGAAGACATCCCGGCCTCTGGAATTAGAAACCTTTCATCGGAGAGGCTGAAGCGCTCCCCTCCAACTTCCTTGTGCAGCCACAAAAGAGTCTGAAGCCAAGTCAATCCTATCCGATGAGCCCCACACACAATGGACAGACTCCCTGCAATGTCCCTTTAAGCTGATACACTTCTGGTCCACTTCACTTCAGGGAAGGGTTAATGAACAACCATCACGCTGGATTACTTGCGTGGTGCACTGTTACAAAACTGAATTCCTCAAGATGCGACATTGGTTGGCAGACAAAAGAAAGACAAATCGCTGACTACAACTTCAATTTCATTTTATTCTTCGTATCTGCTTCAATCATCGGTTTTTAGGTATGTGGCGAGTACGAGGAAGTAACTTTATATCCTAGTCAAGTGAAACCTTGTGGTGCACTGATGTAAGAGATTGAGGTATTTTTCTTTTGTGAGGCTACTACGTACCATAGCTCGTTTTACCTAGAACACATATTTTCTTGAGACGTTCGCTATATGAGCAGAACGTAAGGACTGCTAGAATTAAGTTCTTACAATGTTCTGAATAAAATCTCCTACACAAATAGACAAGCTGATAGTTACCGTCAAAGCATAAATGTACGCACACACAAAGACTGACAGAAAATAATGTTTACAAAGCCATAAAATGTATATTCAATATGCACAGTACTGAATGAAGAAAATATCAGTTCTTGATGTTTTTAGACACTTAGGAATAAAAATTATTGGACATGAGCTTTATTATATTACATATATCTTTCTGTCAAAGCAATGCATTAAGAGAAAGTGAGAAGGAAATGAAGGAAGGAAGAAAGAAACATGCATGGATTGACAAGGCAAGAAAGAAAGAAGATATGACCAGAGGCAAGATAAGAGACGAAACAAGACAAGATACAGGACAAGAAAGGAGACGACACAAGGCAAGACAAGAAACGAGACAACACAAGGCAAGAAACAAGATGAGACAAGGCAAGAAACAAGACAATACAGGACAAGAAACGAGACAAGGCAAAAAACAACATGAGACAAGGCAAGAAACAAAACAAGACAAGGCAAGAAACGAGACAACACAAGGCAAGAAACAAGATGAGACAAGGCAAGAAACAAGATGAGACAAGGCAAGAAACGAGACAAGACAAGACAAAAAACAAGAGGAGACAAGGCAAGAAACAAAACAAGACAAGGCAAGAAAGGAGACAAGACAATAAACAAGACAATACAAGGCAAGAAACGAGACAAGACAAGACAAGAAGCAAGACAAGAAAGAAACAAGACAATGCAAGGAAAGACACGAGAAAAGACAAGGCAAGAAACAAGACAATGCAAGGAAAGAAACGAGACAAGACAAGGCAAAAAGAAGATGAGACAAGGCAAGAAACAAAACAAGACAAGGCAAGGACAACAAAGAAACAAGCCAATACAAGGCAAGAAACGAGACGAGACAAGACAAGGCAAGAAACAAGACAAGAAAGAAACAAGACAATGCAAGGCAAGAAACGAGCCAAGACAAGACAAGAGACGAGATAAAACAAGAAAAAAGACGAGACAAAACAAGGAGCAAGACAAGACAAGGCAAGAAACAAGGCAAGGCACGAGACGACGCAAGGTAAAACACAAGATAAGACATGAGACGAGACGAGACAAGGCGAAGCAAGACAAGAAACAAGACAAGGCAAGAGACGAGACGTGATAAGACAAGACAAGGCAAGAAACAAGGCAAGGCACGAGACGACACAAGGTAAGAAACAAGATAAGACATGAGACGAGACAAAGCGAAGCAAGACAAGAAACAAGACAAGGCAAGAGACGAGACGTGATAAGACAAGACAAGGCAAGAAACAAGGCAAGGCACGAGGCGACACAAGGTAAGAAATAAGATAAGACATGAGACGAGACGAGACAAGGCGAAACAAGACAAGAAACAAGACAAGGCAAGAGACCAGACGTGATAAGACAAGACAAGGCAAGAAACAAGGCAAGGCACGAGACGACAAAGGTAAGAAACAAGATAAGACATGAGACGAGACAAAGCGAAGCAAGACAAGAAACATGACAAGGCAAGAGATGAGACGTGATAAGACAAGACAAGGCAAGAAACAAGGCAAGGCACGAGACGACACAAGGTAAGAAATAAGATAAGACATGAGACGAGACGACACAAAGCGAAGCAAGACAAGAAACATGACAAGGCAAGAGACGAGACGTGATAAGACAAGACAAGGCAAGAAACAAGGCAAGGCACGAGACGACACAAGGTAAGAAATAAGATAAGACATGAGACGAGACGACACAAAGCGAAGCAAGACATGATACAAGACAAGGCAATAAACAAGACTAGGCACGAGGCAAGGCAAGACAAGAAACAAGACAAGGCAAGAAACAAGGCAAGGCAAAAGACAAGACGAGACAAGGGACAATACAAGACAAGGGACAATATAAGACAAGAGACAAGATAAGACATGAGAAAACATGACACATAACAAGAGGCAAAACAAGACAAGGCAAGAAACAAGAGAAGACAAGACTAGACCAGACAGACAGCGAGACAGATGGATACAGTAAAAGGAAAGAACATGACGTGAGGAAATGGAAAGAGAAAGAGAGAATGAAAAGTGGGAGAAAATGATGGAGAAAAGAAATAAGAGAAAATAGCAAAAAAAGATAAATAAAATAAAGGAGAAGAAAGGTTCAGTAATGGAGGAAAAAGGAGAAAGAAAATGAGACAGAAAAAGAAGAATAGAAGAAAAGAGAGGCAAAAATAACGAAAGAATAAATGAGAGAAAGCTGAAAGGAAGAAAGAAAAGGAAAATAAAGGACAGTGAAAGAGAGGAGGAAGAGAAATAAAATAAGACACAGAGGGAGAGATACGTTACAAGAGAGGAAAACTTCTAATATGTGAGATGTGTAACCAAATACAGCGAAAGTACTACGGGAAAATATTCACTATAACAATGTCTTCATCACAAACCATTCAGTTCTCCACGGTTTGTACGGCGGTCATTTTGAGATACACCATGCAAATCTGACAATTTATTTCTCTTCCAGTGAACGCCTCATATTTTTCGACGATCTCAGAGCACAAATAAATCTGGAGAGCGGGAGTGGAGGGGTGTTTTTTGGAAGGAAATCCGATAATCACCGACAAACCGAGCGGCGGGGATGCTAGTCAACAGGTGGTCACTGCGTGAAAACAACCGTGAGACGTGCGGGCTGCATGCAATACAGGCACAGCAATTAAGGCTTGGGTAAACTCGCAACTACGCTGCAAACTTGTACGTATATACACGCTCAGGCAACTGCTCAGACACGGAACGCTACATCGTAATCACGGGGTGTTACTTGCATTCTAACAGTTGCGTCTGCACAACTCGTGGAACGTACAGCAAGTCCTTGCCGTTCTGCAGCGCTAGCGTTTACGAGAGTCGAGAAGAGTTTCGCGATATAAATCCAGAGACCCAAGCTTCGACTCCGGACAGTAAAGCGAAAATTTGCCTCCCTTAGCGACGTTTATTTTCATGCGATTGTCCTGTCACGTTTTTAACCCTTAAATTCGCAAAGTATCCTATAAGGATACAACAGGTTAATAGGATATTATATTGAACTGGTAATGGAAATTACGGGAAAACGGATGAACGGATTTTAATGAATGACCCGTCATTTTGAAGCTTGACGTCCAAGGATTTTGAGAAAAATAGCAACTTTCAGTGAAGCGTTAGTTTTCCTACATAATTTTCCTATTTTCCAAAATCCATCTTTCGTCAATTTTGAGAGCTAATTATTGCATTTCAGAATAAAACAAAACACACACTACAATAAACAATAGGCTATTACACGAAGGCCATGACCTGCAGGATTGCTGACATATTTAGAGTTCAAATTCAATTCAAAACTTCAAGACTTACTAAAAATAATTTACAGGTCCGATTTTGCTGTGTGTAATTTTCTGAGTAAAATAATGAAAAATATATAAGTTCAATCATAAGACTTATCTCTTTGCAAATATTTATTTGCTATGAAGGTATAAAATATATATAAACGTTTTCGCCTTATTGGGCATCATCAGTAGTAAAATACGTGATCTGGAACTTGAGTAAATTGACAAATGAACAATATAATATACATGGCAAATGGATCTTCATGAGTTTTATGTATGGAAAGTTTGTTAAAACTAATTTCAATACAATGTGAGCTTCGAGGAATCGAAAAATAGTTGCGTATACATATAACTCATGTTACAAGTATATATACATGGTAAATGATAAGTAGTTAAATTATGCAGGTAACGCTTCTTGTCTATGCAGATGACGTGAATATGTTAGGAGAAAATACACAAACGGTTAAGGAAAACACGGAAATTTTACTTGAAGCAAGTAAAGCGATCGGTTTGGAAGTAAATCCCGAAAAGACAAAGTATATGATTATGTCTCGTGACGGGAATATTGTACTAAATGGAAATATAAATATTGGAGATTTATCCTTCGAAGAGGTGGAAAAATTCAAATATCTTGGAGCAACAGTAACAAATATAAATGACACTCTGGAGGAAATTAAACACAGAATAAATATGGGAAATGCGTGTTATTATTCGGTTGAGAAGCTCTTATCATCCAGTCTGCTGTCCAAAAATCTGAAAGTTAGAATTTATAAAACAGTTATATTACCGGTTCTTCTATATGGCTGTGAAACTTGGACTCTCACTCTGAGAGAGGAACATAGGTTAAGGGTGTTTGAGAATAAGGTTCTTAGGAAAATATTTGGGGCTAAGCGGGATGAAGTTACAGGAGAATGGAGAAAGTTACACAACACAGAACTGCACGCATTGTATTCTTCACCTGACATAATTAGGAACTTGAAATCCAGACGTTTGAGATGGGCAGGGCATGTAGCACGTATGGGCGAATCCAGAAATGCATATAGAGTGTTAGTTGGGAGACCGGAGGGAAAAAGACCTTTAGGGAGGCCGAGACGTAGATGGGAGGATAATATTAAAATGGATTTGAGGGAGGTGGGGTATGATGATAGAGAATGGATTAATCTTGCTCAGGATAGGGACCGATGGCGGGCTTATGTGAGGGCGGCAATGAACCTTCGGGTTCCTTAAAAGCCATTTGTAACAGCGATGTTAAAAACTTTAATTAAAATATGATTATAAATAAAAGTAACAAGATGTCATGGATTTAAAATTTACGAAGAATAAAATGTTTTAAAATGACTATATCATCAATTATTATTAATACAATGTTGCAATTAATAAATCTTGTGCTTTATGTTGTCAATTGATCATTATTGAAAATTACATGCTTGTGGAATTTGCTGTGTGATGTGCTGAAATAAGAGAGGGGAAATTAATCAAAGTGGTAATTCGTAGAATTTGTATATGTTTTTAGCTTGTGTAAAAGTTAATTAATAAATTTTAAATCCATGACATCTTGTTACTTTTATTTATAATCATATTTTAATTAAAGATTTTAACATCGCTGTTACCTGCATAATTTAACTACTTATCATTTACCATGTATATATACTTGTAACATGAGTTACATGTATATACGCAACTATTTTTCGATTCCTTCAAGCTCACATTGTATTGAAATTAGTTTTAACAAACTTTACTTGTAACTCCATACATAAAACTCATGAAGATCCATTTGCCATGTATATTATATTGTTCATTTGTCAATTTACTCAAGTTCCAGATCACGTATTTTACTATATCTGATGATGCCCAATAAGGCGAAAACGTTTATATATATTTTATTCCTTCATAGCAAATAAATATTTGCAAAGAGATATGTCTTATGATTGAACTTACTTATTTTTCATTATATTACTAGACTTATCTGAACACAAAAATGAATTGCAAATTTCTGAGTACAGCTGTATATAGGATATTAAAATCTACAAAACTTGAGGTGGTTTGATGACATTATTGCCATTAGAAATGAAAACTTGCATAAGATAATGCTATTGTTATTAAGAATGAAATATTTTTATAGTTATTAATCAAGTGGGGTTGGATCTTTTTCTTATACTTAATGTCTGTGTGGTGTAGGTACTTATATGCGTCATTCTCTTCAGTATTGGCTCGAGAGAACGCAAAAATTACAATTCCTAAGAAAAGACGGTATTATTTACTATAAAATAATAGGTCTACAAAATTTTGTAGTCTCCCGATCATTTCAGCAAGGTCTCTTACATTTCAAGGTCTACATGCAGCAGCTATACCAAGATGATATGTCTGTTGTTCGAAAGCATAACAAACCTGACTTTTTTTAAATTTTCACCTACAATCCACAACGACCTGAAATAGCTATTGCTTTACTCCCACATGAAAAACCACTGACAGTCCGGACATTGTTACTTGCGTTTTCGCGTTGAAACTCGAAAACTGAAGGTGGATAGGTTCAAGAAAATGTATTTATCATAAAAAAAAACATTCAGAGGGAGTATGTTTCATTATTATGGATACAAATAACTTTCAAAATGTCTGGTATTTTTCATTGAAAATAAATCTCAAAAATTTTTATTTGAACGTCTAATGAACTTAGTTTGCAGCATTTGCTAAACAAGCCACTAGTTATGCTATAATTTTAATAGAATAGAAAAAAAATTGGTAGCAAATTAAAATTTCACATACTATAATATTGTACAACATATAAAATATGGACATTGCGATAGTTGTTTTCTTTACAGTCCGACACGGTTTAATAAACTAGTGTGAGAAATGAAGTTTTGCCAATTTAATGGTTAAGGGGATTTTTTTAAACTGGCCTGTAACAACAATGTTACTTAATGACACATGCTGAAGATATCGTTTTGAAATTTTTACAGAGTGGGCCCAGCGAATAGGGATTATAAAGAATGGACACTGAGCGAATTTTCCTGTGTTTTGTTTCTCTATGCGCCGGTGTTTAGTTCCACTTTCAAGCACTAGAGGTTAGTGTAATCGAGCATACGCTAAGATAATAATTGAGTATAGATTTGAGACACAGGATCCAAATTCGCCTACGTTTTTGCATAATCCAGTAACGCTTCGCTTCAAATAAATTCAAATTAACAGCTGTTCCTTATTTTGTCAGTGACAAACTAGTAGTAATAATAATTTGTTGTATTTCAGATATAATAAATTACACTATAAAATAATATAATCTATACTAATAATAGATCTGTAACCAAAATTTTTCTGGTAATTTTCGATTTCCCAAAAATAATTGGAGTTAAAATGTATAATTAACCATCCTGAAACCGAAAATCGCTTTTTTTTTCATTTTTGTTTGTATGTCTGTCTGTCTGGATGTTTGTTACCTTTTCACGCGATAATGGCTGAACCGATTTATATGAAAATAGGAATATAAATTAAGTTCATTGTAACTTACATTTTAGGATATATGGCATTCAAAATACTTTATTTAAAAGGGGGGTTTTGAGGGGGCTTGAATTAAATAAATCGAAATATCTCCCTTATTATTAATTTTCATGAAAAATGTTACATAACAAACGTTTCTTTAAAATTAATTTCCGATAAGTTTTATTCTATACAAAATTTTGATAGAACTGATATTTAATGAGATAAATGAGTTTTAAAATTACAATAACAACGTCATCTAAGGCGCTGTACTGAAATAAAAACAAATGACTTCGTCTATAAGGGGCCTTGGACAACAACAATCGAAAGCTATTAAACATAGCCTACAGAGAAAGTTTCTATGTTGTATGAACTAACATCGGAAGCTAATTAATTGTTTAATTATTATTTCACCATTGGAAAGTGTAGTTTCTCTAGATGGACATAATTCTACAATGTTATTACAGTAACTTCTGAAACATATAGCAAGTAATATAAAGTATACACATTAAAATTAAATGCTATGTCAATCTTCATTAAACTATGGTTGCATTTAATAACAATTAAGAAACATTTTAAAGGAATTGTCATTGCACCAAATGATTGCTTTCTGGACCAAAATGACCGCATTTTAATTATTTAAATACAATTTAAATTAAGTAACATATTAAACGATTTATCCTTCTATCAAACACGAATGTTCCCTGGATCAAACGTCCTATTTTAATTATGTAATTACTTTATATTTATTTCTAACAGGTGCAGCGGAGCGCACGGGTACGGCTAGTACATTATAAAATTATGTATCAAATTCGTTTAATATTTGTATAGCCTATAATATAATATAGGTATATGGTTTTACTTCTCATAGGAGTTTTGTTTTTCCATTTTCACTGGTACCAAATCATTACATATTTTAATTGTTGTTGGGTTCAACGTCTCAACTCTCATTATAAAGGAACTCTAGAGTCTAGACATTACAAGTAATGACGGATTTATTATTTTATGGATCCAATTTATTTTATTTGAGTACAAAATGTACCTAGATGTATTAATTATGTGTTATATTTCCGCTGTGTCGACTGCTAGCTGGTGTGATGTCAGCGCCAACTCTAGGGAGTAAGCAGAATCTCACGCTCTAGTTGGCTTGAAGGTCATTGAAATCAGTCCGGCTACATCAAAGGTACCGACGCGAAGTGTCCATACTTAGTTGCCTATACGCTGGTGGGCCAAATAAAATGCAGATATTTAAATAGTGATATAAAACTTAGATATTGTATTAAATTAATTTTTTTATTATATGAAATTATAGAATGTGGTATGCTATTTGCGTGTAACCACTACTTCTTGAAAGAGACATCATTCCAATGCCCTCCATTAACGTGTATACATTCTCGTAATCGCTCTTTGAATTTTCTCATTACACTCAGCAACATTTCGACTGCGATGTTTGATATTTCTTCACTAATTGCTGTCTTCCTGTGCATAATACCGAAATTTATGTTTTTCCTCGACCATACTATAATACGCAGTGGTGGATCATAATGACAGCCAAATAACATGGCAAAATATTATAATTAGGGGGTGGATGTTGATGAAATCTTATTTTTCACATTAGGACGATGTATATTAGTATAGAAATACTTTCTATGTTAATATCAAGTTTTTTTTAGTAGGTTATTTTACGACGCTTTATCAACATCTTTGGTTATTTAGCGTCTGAATGAGATGAAGGTGATAATGCCGGTGAAATGAGTCCGGGGTCCAGCACCGAAAGTTACCCAGCATTTGCTCATGTTGGGTTGAGGGAAAACCCCGGAAAAACCTCAACCAGGTAACTTGCCCCGACCGGGAATCGAACCCGGGCCACCTGGTTTCGCGGCCAGACGCGCTGACCGTTACTCCACAGGTGTGGACGTTAATATCAAGTAAAAACGTAATTTCTTACATTGCATTTTTTGACGTTTTTGAACTAACAGGTCATTTTTATATTTTTTCGGCAGATTTGGTCATGTTTAATATTTTGAAGAACTTTTAGATCATTTCGAATGCATTTTACTTTCTTCTTTACCGATATCATTTTCTAAGCAAATAGGTTAGTAGTAATTGCCTACTGAATTAGTGAATAACAAAGAAATTTGAGTTTTATGGTTCGGAATAGACTCTAAAGTATTTATGTTTGGAAGGGGGGAAGCTTTCACCATGTCCTGGACAGGACGTTGTGTCCTCAACATGGTTCGGAAGGGATGTCTACTGTAGTAGACAGTATTTTTAACATGAAGATTGCAAGAATAAATACACGCTGCGCCCACAATTTGTTTTGTCTTTCACACTCCCCCATCTGGAAGATCTGGTAACAAAAGCGAAACGCGGAAGGAGGAGACTTAGAACGAAGGCATTGACATGGACCACCCCTGATTGAAACATATTGTAAATCCTCATTAAAATCTATAGTTTTCCCTTAAAACCTTCATTTTGTTACATGTTCTTTTCCTTTATCTTAGCCAAATTCCAGGAAGTTGCCTCCTCTCTCCGAGATTTGCAGGGCAGTCATTGAAACAAGGGGATTAATTTTTAAGAAGTTGTGGTGCGAGTAGGGTGAATAATATTTAAATGTTATTTCCTCTTCATTTTTATGTCATCTTTCCATTAGTTTAAGGACATTTTAATGATCATTTTAAGCAAAGTTTATGTCATCAACATCTGCCCCCTAATTATAATAAACATAACACAACAAGGTAGAAGTCGAACTAAGAAGAGAAATTGTGATGTATGGTAAATTTCTGTGGTGACATAATTCTTCCTTTAGAAATCAAATCATTTCAGGGACAGGTACGTATCGCACATATCACATCGTCGTTGCGTTCTTGACCTTTAACTCCAAATAAATAAATAAATGAATGAATGAATGAATGAATATATGAATGAATGAATGTATATATGAATGAATGAATATATGAATGAATAAATAAATAAATGAATAAATAAATAAATAAATAAATGAATAAATAAATAAATAAATGAATAAATGAATAAATGAATGAATAAATGAATGAATCAATGAATAAATAAATAAATAAATAAATAAATATATAAATAAATAACTATATAAATAAATAAATAAATATATAAATAAATAAATATATAAATAAATATATAAATAAATAAATATATAAATAAATAAATACATAAATAAATAAATAAATAAATAAATCAATAAATCAATAAATAAATAAATAAATAAATTACTACGCGCTATGGATCAAAAGTAACTAATACTCCATTTCACTTCTAGGTATTGCCTTTAGTATCTCCATAACAAATCATCATACCAGGACGGTTTCTATCTCGAATTTCATATCTACAATATCCTCTCTATCACACTCCGGTATTCGATGATCACCATGTCTATCAGAGTGCTGCATTGGAGTTAAATCGGTCGCTTGAACTCGGTCGAATGTCGCACCCTCGAGTGAGATAAGGTCGGTCGTGATACGCTCGTAATAAATAGAAGCACAGCACAAGGTCATCTCACCGACATGTCTTATCTTTTATGGAAGGCAACAGATAAGATACACATATGTTTTGCTAACACGGTAAAAATATGGCTTTATTTTCTGCGTTTATGACAAGCGTCTAATGGAACGTACCAAAACAGTAACATGAAGTTATAAATAAAATAGTATGAAACACTCCGATATACAGTTATTATTGCTAATTAATAATTATACAATATTTGATTTACCACATACAGTATATAATATGATAGGTCCATACATAGTGTTCCGCCTATATACTGCGACAATGTAGAAACGTTTTACAAAATATTAGTGATATAGCAGTAGGTTAATAACAATATATTGTCCACACCTCTGGAGTAACGGTCAGCACGTCTGGCTGCGAAACCAGGTGGCCCGGGTTCGAACCCCGGTCGGGGAAAGTTACCTGGTTGAGGTTTTTCCGGGGTTTTCCCTCAACCCAATACGAGCAAATGCTGGGTAACTTTCGGTGCTGGACCCCGGACTCATTTCACCGGCATTATCACCTTCATCTCATTCAGACGCTAAATAACCTGGATGTTGATACAGCGTCGTAAAATAACCCAATAAAACAAATAAAAATAACAATATTAGTACAGAGATAACGTCACAGAAAATATAATAAAACGAATAATCATGCTGTATAACTGCTACAAGCGCAAAGATTGATACACTAATTATTAGAGATTGTTATTATTATTATTATTATTATTATTATTATTATTATTATTACTATCGTGATTGTGTTCTCCGTTTATAATAATTACATTTACATCCAATAACATCTATCAGATATGGCAAAAACAAAATCACTCCTGTGTGGGGGGGGGGGGGAAACATTAACCTACAACATTTATATTACATTTTAAAGCAAGTTTTGTAGTTGTACTATGGAGAGGTTAGTTAAACACTGCAAAGTTTTGAAATGATAAACATCTATGATGTTAATACACAGTTCATCACTGTAACAAGAACGAATGTCTAACGCTCGGCTTGTACCGTTCAAGGATTTATCGCTCACGACAATTTTACCCATCATGCATGTGCGCTACCTATCGGATTATGCTATGAACTACTTGGCGCTCGAGCGAAAACGTTCGATGTAGACCTCTGATGTATATCAAAACAACACTGCATTTACAGTGTCTAGACTAGGTTCTTACTCCATTTACAAACCTGTTTGAACCTGAATTTTAAAAGAAGCAGATCAATAAACTACAACGCTATTCATACACGAGGTGAGAGAGCGAAATAATTGATAACAACGCTGCTTAAGAAGGCGGACGGGTTATTTAGCGCAGAACATTTGGCAGCTAGGAGCGCGCTTGTTATAAAACATGCATGAGGAATAACAGTGCAATTCCCACGTGGACTCAGTATAAGCTAACGGAATTTCTGAAAATAGCTTCATTTTTGTTTAATGCTGTAGTTAGTTATTCCGACCCTTGGAGCTTAACAATATAATCATAAGCTCCACCTTTAAAGTGGGGCTAACGTCATTAGTACAAGGCTAAGCTGAAAATTAGAATTGCTTAACAAGTAATCGATATTCCCAGCTGAGTGTAGGTACTAACATTGCAATCTGTAGATAGCTTCCACTTCAGTGTATACCTTTATTCATATGGACATTGATCCCCTGAACAAGAGTGGCCAAAGTTACCAACCGTATATATACGTACCAAAAGTATATATATATACTTACTTACAAATGGCTTTTAAGGAACCCGCAGGTTCATTGCCGCCTTCACATAAGCCCGCCATCGGTCCCTATCCTGTGCAAGATTAATCCAGTCTCTACCATCATATCCCACCTCCCTCAAATCCATTTTAATATTATCCTCCCATCTACGTCTCAGCCTCCCCAAAGGTCTTTTTCCCTCCGGCCTCCCAACTAACACTCTATATGCATTTCTGGATTCGCCTATACGTGCTACATGGCCTGCCCATCTCAAACGTCTGGATTTAATGTTCCTAATTATGTCAGGTGAAGAATAAAATGCCTGCAGTTCTGCGTTGTGTAACTTTCTCCAATCTCCTGTAACTTCATCCCTTTTAGCCCCAAATATTTTCCTAAGAATCTTATTCTCAAACACCCTTAACCTATGTTCCTCTCTCAAAGTGAGAGTCCAAGTTTCACAACCATACAGGACAACCGTTAATATAACTGTTTTATAAATTCTAACTTTCAGATTTTTTGACAGCAGACTAGATGACAAAAGCCTCTCAACTGAATAATAACCTAGCATTTCCACATTTATTCCGCGTTCAATTTCCTCCGGAGTGTCATTTATATTTGTTACTATTGCTCCGAGATATTTGATTTTTTCCACCTCTTCGAAAGATAAATCTCTAATTTTTATATTTCCATTTCGTACAATATTCTGATCACGAGACATAATCATATACTTCGTCTTTTCGGAGTTTACTTCCAAACCTATCGCTTTACTTGCTTCAAGTAAAATTTCCGTGTTTTCCGTAATTGTTTGTGGATTTTCTCCTAACATATTCATGTCATCCGCATAGACAAGAAGCTAATGGAATTCGTTCAATTCCAAACCCTCTGTGTTATTCTGAACTTTCCTAGAGTGAAGTTAAAAAGTAAAGGTGATTAGTGCATATAGGCCTATATAACACACGCACGCACACACACACGCACGGCTTTCATTTCAAAACTTCACAAAACTTAATTAAATTGAATTAAATTTAAACAAAAAACACGTCAAATGGCACCCTATATTTTTATACTTAAACATGAAATATGAAAGAGCATTCAATTGTTTATACATCTCATTCATTTGTTTTCTCATCTTTTGTTTTCTACAGTCGCCTGGCAACCTGGATTTTTTTATTATTGTTGATTAGAGCTGAAGAGAACAAAGCGACAAAAACTTATTGAGCATTTCATTTAGCCTAATAATTGTGTTAGTGTATGAAATTATTTTAAAATGGTGTATACCCTTCAAAAGAGAACATAAATCATCCTTATTGATTAAATTTATGAAATTACACAAAATAAGCTGTGTTTTCATCCTACAATAAAAAAACAACTAGTCACTGCCTCCTGAATACTATGATGAATTGCTCCGGAGAGGAATAATGGCGAAGTAAATACGTTGCAACTAACCGTGGTTTCGTAACCAAGCAAAGTTGATGGTGAATCGGTTTATATTCTTATAAGTTAACCATTCTAACCAAGATTGGTGCACTAGGCTATCAGAATTAGGCCTACTGAAATTTAAGAATTTTAGTAAATAAAAATACATAAAAATAGGCGTCATATATAAAAGGTAATCATAAGACCTAACATTGTCAGTGACGATATTTATGAAGTACTGTACGTAAGAGAGTTTCATGCACAAGGAATATTATCGCACTTGTATTATTATTATTATTATTATTAGTTCAGGAGACAGAAAGTTGTAAACTATGCAACTATTCAGAGCTGTGTTTACTCATGAGAAGTTCTGTAGCGATGTACGTGCTTTCAAAGTTGGGTACTTCAAGGAGTAATTCAAACACAAGTTCAAACCCTCTGATTATTGCTCATACAGCTGAAGCTAACGTTAAAGTGAAGGGAACGTGTGAAGTGGACAGACAGAATATGAAATGAAGCTGTGTTGGAAAGAGTGGGTGAAGAAAGAATGATGCTGAAACTGATTAGGAAGAGGAAAAGGAATTGACTGGGTCACTGGATGAGAAGAAACTGCGTATTGAAGTATGCATTGGAAGGAACGGTGAACGGGAGAAGAGTTCGGAGTAGAAGAAGATATGAGATCATAAGACATTAAGATATATGAGTCATATGAAGAAACGAAGAGGAAGGCAGAAAATAGGAATGATTGGAGAAAGCTGGTTTTGCAGTGAAAGACCTGTCCTTGGGCAGAACACTAAATGAATGAATGAATGAATGAAGGTTACTTTTTGACTCTTCCTTGTATTTTATATCGTAAGGGTGAAACGTAGACGTAGATGGGAGGATAATATTAAAATAGATCTGAGAGAGGTGGGATGTGATGCTAGGGACTGGATTAATCTTGCTCAGGATATGGACCGTTGGTGGGCTTATGTGAGGGCGGCAATGAACCTCCGGGTTCCTGAACAATATTTTATAATATCGCTTCGAAAAAACTAGTCACTGTCTCCTGAATACTATAATATAAGTAAGTAAGTAAGCAAGTAAGGGTGAAACCTAATCATTTTCACCCCTATTACTACTTAAGCCTATACTACTATAGTGGTTTTCAAGTTCTCAGGTTGAATTTTCTTTTGCCAACTTTGTTTCGAATTTCGATACTGACAAATACTACAGCTGACAGTTAATTTCTTTTATTTTGACAACATTATTTGCCTTTGAAGAAGCTGTCACTAGGGCCTATTCATGAAACAAAAGTTACTACCTTAATAATTGTTTTATTAATTGAATATGTACAATAAGACTACAAACATTTCATCACTTTTCAATATAGTATAACAGGAACACTTGCATTGAACGTATTGGGACTATTTTGAAGTTTTATTGTACATATTCAATTAATACAACAATTATTAAGATTACTTTTCGACTCTCCTCGTAAGAAGACCTGGACTATAAAGTGGGTGAACGGACATTTAAGAAAGATTTCCACATAATGCGGAAGGTTCTCTTGTAAGGCCATACGCTACACTGGGGTATAGGCACAGTGCATCACTAGCGATGAAGGGAGACATGGTTCCGAAGCAGTTAAACGGACATTATTTTTATGGTTACCATGACAACGGTGTTTTGTTGGGAACTGGCGCGTGCTGTTCAATGCATCTCGGCCACACTATCAGGGGAGATCTGCACTCAAGTGCACTAGCTGGATGGAACCGATGCCAAAGTGGCTGCGCTGTTGCCATATCGCGTTCCTGCCCTTATCGATATTTTGATGCACTCCGACATGTCGTAAAGTACGAACCGATCACCGCGTGAATACAGAGGATAGTCCCACAGCGCCCACGCTCTGTTTCATTGGTGTCAGGTTCGTGCTTCGAATGCAAGACCTAAGATATGTTCGAAGATATAGTGGCATCAATTTATTTTAACAGTTTCAAGACATTTTTAACCACACTATCATTCGAGCCGCTAGAGCGCTGTATTTTCAAGCAGGATACCCTTGTGGAAATTGTGGTGGAGAAGGTCATTAAAAATAAAGGTTGCGACGGCCAATGTATGTATAATTTTAGGGGGGAAAAAAATTCCGGCTGCCACATGCTAACAAGTAAACCTTCAGGTGGGGTAAAAAAACAAAGACTTACCTTTATTACCATTCGATTAAGCATTAAAAGCAATGCAAAATACGTAAATTTTACAACTCGAACGCAATGAAGACCAGAGATCGCGATCAATCAAGATCAAGTTGACATGGGCTACTTAGATCGCAAACAACTATACCACGCAGCAATGCTAGATGCGAGAACGAAGAGAGTACTGCTATAGACGCGCTGTCAGCTAGTTTGTACCTTGCAGTTTATAGTGTAATGTTATGTGCAGTGAGCTGAAGAAGATGAACCCAGTGAATATAGTGATTAAAATTTTGGATAAACTAAATGAAGAGAGTTATAAGGAGACAGTGAAATGTCGCGGAAGGAACTTAAAATTGTTGATGATATACGACTTATTAAAGAGTTATGAATCGGAAGCAGATGAAGAAAGTAATACTCTGGACACTGATGAAAATGAACCATGAAATGATGACAATGTCATGCCTCATGTACGAGAATGGGAGACTGAAAAAAACAAATACTACGTCAGAAGAGGAATTAAGTACTTCACAAAGTTCCGGTTCTCAATACGCTCCGTCCCCTCCCAAAACATCCCGAGTCATTGACTTTGAAGAAAGATGTGAAGTAACAGAGTATTGGATTCTGCCAGGTGTACCGACAAACAAAAAGAAAAAGTTTAACCATAGGTCATGGAGCAGTATGAAGCATAAATTCACGTGGTTAACACACGAAAGTCAACTGTCAAAAGATTGCAACTCGTAAGTCGTATTTGGTGATATGATTTTGGACAGTTTGGACGTGTACAATGATGATCAAGTGTTTAATATAGACGAATGTGGGTTCCATAAGGAAATGCCTTTCGGCAGAACATTAGAACGTCAAGGAACCAGTAAAGTGAATGCTGTCGTCAATCCAAGGGGGCAACTACACATTCCTACACTATAACGCAGGTGGTTTATAAAGCTGGAAAACTGATGCCAAAGTTACTACTTATTCTCCAAGAACCGAAAGGTATAAATCAAAGAGTTGCGGAACGCATTTTTCAGAGTGACAACCTTGTAGTAAAATGGACTTCGTCGGAAAAAATGACCAAAAAATATGGATACAATTCTTACGAGAAATATTCCTTCCCAATTCTGCAACTTGCAATCTTCTGCTGTTGGACTCGTATGGTGTCCACTGCGACAAAAATACAATTAGAAGAAGGGGACTATGGTCTTGAAAAAGTAGTAGTTAAAATCATACCACCAAATACGACTTATGAGTTGCAATCTTTGGACAGGTACTTTTTTCGAATGTATAAGCATATGATTTGACACATTTCTCATAATGTAGATTTTGATGATTCATCTGATACATTACAACAACGCAAAAATATGCTGAAACTACAGTCACTTGTTTACCAGAAGTTTCCTTCTCCATGATTCCAACAGGCGCATGGGTATGGTTGGCTGTTAGCTGAATTGGGATCCAGAAGTGGACAACGTTTTCAAAACACTACAGAGTACTGTATTCGAAATGTACAAGGAATATGTACGATTTGTGCAAAATCAGCCTGTATAAAGTGCGGGTGGTGTACTGACAATTTGTGTTTCCAACATTTTGCATTAGCTATCACTGTTGTGCGACATATGTTTCTGGATAAAAACAAATCAGATTCTGGAATACGATGCGTTAAGTAACATGATGACCACATCATCGTTTTCCTTCTTATGTATTAATCGCTAGTTGAAGGTGTGTTTTCTTGCTGCTTGAATGTTATGTTTTATTTAACGACGCTCGCAACTGCTGAGGTTATATCAGCGTTGCCGGTGTGCCGGAATTTTGTCCCGCAGGAGTTCTTTTACATGCCAGTAAATCTACTGACATGAGCCTGTCACATTTAAGCACACTTAAATGCCATCGACCTGGCCCGGGATCGAACCCGCAACCTTAGGCATAGAAGGCCAGCTTGCTGCTTGAAGCCTCGTGTTCCGCACTGTGTATCACACTTGATAATTGCAGTCGAGTTACGAAATTTGAGGATTATCCATATTTTATTATGCTGATTCCAAAAATATGTTCATTTTCATTGTTTTTTACCTCAGGTGAAGGTTTACTTGTAAGTTTCTTTCGAAGACTTCGGGTAATTCCGGGAGATCTTAGGTTTACGCGTGAACGAACTTCTTACGCACGACTCAAATACCAATTTAACGAATCACAGTAAACTTCTGATTGTATTTTGCAATTCATTTTGATTAATTTTCAGAAAAGTCTATGATATATAATATGAATATTACGCAGGGTATTTGTTATCATCAGTGACGGCAACATTCCACAACACAAACCAAATGCTCCGTGTCCATGTTGACCGTCGAAGTTAACGTCAACAAATACGTAAGTAATCGTCTTAACCCTGTCCCCATAAAGAAAAAAACTCACCTCAGTACGTGTTTCCAAACAGTTCACATTCCTGCCACTACCGGCGTTACCGTACGTATCGGTAAGTATCCTTCAGAATAAACGCCGTACTTGCCAGGCAACTTTTCTGGCACATAGGTAATACGCCTTTGCGGAAGTGCAGGAAGATTGAATCCTCTAGGCTCATCGGTTAGCCACATGACGGCATACAGCGAGCCATGACACACTTTGAACTGAACACACAGTAGTAGCTTTTCGCTGCTTTAGTTGTTTTTGAATTACGAACAAATCTGGGATTAAAACAGGGAAGCAGGAGTTCCCTGAGAAAACAAAGCTGTGTCCACCACAAATTCAATTACAGGTCTCTTGGATATGAAATCACATCTTTAGAGTAGAAAGCCAATGCTCTCGGCGTTCGACCTCTGCAGACACACATTTAGACAGAGGCCGAAGGCTGGTACCACGGCTATTAAGTCACGTGAGGGCACTAAATATCGAGACTTGCTATCTGCAGGCCTCGCGTGTGAGGCGGGTTGCATGCATCTGTTGTGCGAGTGCGATAAATATAGGAAACACATTCGGGTCGAAGACGTCCCCTCCTTCCTCGGATGTGAGACTCTGCTGGCGGCGTTGTCAGTCGGTTTACTTGTACATCCAACGATGTTAATGGCTCGTGATAGTTCCTGCCTTCCCCTTAACATTCAATCTGTAAAATGTCTTACATTTCGGTACACATAGGGGGTCACTTGGACGCTCGCGGTGTCAGACTTTCGCGTTACTTACGTCTGTTCACAATGCTCTGCGCCTACTTCGACTAGAATAATGAGCGCTACATGGTTTGAAGGGTAAAGGATAAGAGTATCGTAAAGAGGGGTGAATCCGATCAAAATTTTCAGTTTCCTAAGCGTTAGCCACATTCCTCATGGGGGAAGAAATTTTCTCATGAAATTTCGGCCAGTGTATGGGACCGGTGCCAACCCAGAATCGTGATGCACTTGGGGAGCTACAATAGGTAGCAAAATCCGGTTGCGAATACCAGCTATAACGACTGGGGGGATCATCGTGCTAACCACACGATACCTCCATTCTGGTTTGATGATCGTCCACCTCTGCTTCGGCATGTGGGCGTGAGGCCAGCAACCGGCTGGTCGGTCTAGGCCCTTCACGGGCTGTAGCGCCAGGGATTATTATTATTAAGCGTTAGCCATATACAGAGTGATTTATATAGAACTGACACATTTCTTTCTTTAATTATTCCGTTGGAAATTCATTCAATGACCCAATTTTAGCACCAAATTAAGCAGAATGTTCTGGAGTTTCGATTCCTTGTCACTAGATGCGCAGATGTTTATGTTTTATTCCTACTGTTAGCAGCACTGACCCAATTTTAGCACCAAATTAAGCAGAATGTTCTGGAGTTTCGATTCCTTGTCACTAGATGCGCAGATGTTTGTTTTATTCCTATTGTTGGCAGCACTAGACGCGCAGATGTTTATGTTTTATTCCTATTGTTGGCAGCTGTTTTCGACATTTTGTGTCAACGTGAAAATGCAGTACACATTAAATCAACGACTCTTCCTTGTGAAGCAATACTGGATTACGAATTCAATTACAGCTACTCAAAGGGCATACCAGAGAGAATTTGGTGTTCGCAATACTCCCAAAAGAAACACAATACTGGGACTGGTAAACAAATTGGAAACAACTGGATCTCTGGTGAGTGAAAAGAGCAAGCATCGTTCATCTAGGCTTCCCACGGTTGTTGTTGACGTAAGAGCACGACTGGAGCAGTCACCAAAAAAATCATTAAGACGTTTGTCGCAGGAGACAGGGTACACCTATTCAATGTGTCAGAGAGCTGCGAAAAGTTTCTTTGACGACCGAATAATTTCCAGGAACCTGTGGCCACCGAGATCTCCGGATTTGACAACGCTGGACTTCTTTCTATGGGGTTACTTAAAAGACAGGGTTTGCGCCACACGTCCCCAGACATTGGACGATCTGAAGCACAACATCACACAGGAGATTCAAGCTATTGACAACAGAGTCCTCCAACGAGTGGCCAGTAACATGGAACGACGTGTTGAGTTGTGCCTTATGCAGGACGGAGGACATTTTCAACATTTGCTATAGACGTAAATAATCTCTCAAAATTCCTCTACATTTTAGGTATAATAAGTTGTCGCTAGCACAATTCGGTTTGAAACAATTAATGAAAGAAATGTGTCAGTTCTATATAAATCACTCTGTATAAGGTTATATCCTACAGAAGCGCCGATTTAATTTTGTAATCTTCTATTTTTTTAGAATCCTGTGTACCGAATGCCTAGCCTGTTCAACATCTACTTGGAGGATTTAGTGAATAACTGTTTTCAGAACATGGGAGGAGCGATAGTAGGAGCAAGAAGAATAAAGTGCATAAGATTTGCTGATGATATGGCGTTGTTAGCAGGGATATGCTACTGGAGCTAAATGACAGCTGTGAGCAGTATGGGATGAAGATAAATGCCAACAAGACGAAGACCATGGTCATAGAAAGAAAAGTAAAGAAGGTAAACTTGCGAATTCTAAATGAGACAGTAGAGCAAGCGGACAGCTTCAAATACTTGGGATGTACTATAAGCAGTAACATAAGGTGCTGCCAAGAAGTCAAAAGGAGGATAGCAATAGCAAAGGAAGCTTTTAATAGAAAAAAGGAACATCTTCTGCGGACCTCTAGAGAAAGAACTAAGGAAGAGACTAGTGAAGTGCTTTGTGTGAAGTGTAGCTTGTATGGGGCAGAAACGTGGACATTACGACGAAGTGAAGAGAAACGACTAGAAGCACTTGAAATGTGGATATGGAGAAGAATGGAACGTGTGAATTGGACAGACAGAATAAGAAACGAAGCTGTGTTGGAAAGAGTGGGTGAAGACAGAATGACGCTGAACTGAATGACAGCTGTGAGCAGTATGGAATGAAGATAAATGCCAATAAGACGAAGACCATGGTCATAGAAAGAAAAATATTCTAAATGAGGCAGTAGAACAATGGACAGCTTCAAATACTTGAGGTGTACTATAAGCAGTAACATGAGCTGCTGCCAGGAAGTCAAAAGGAGGATAGCAATGACCAAGGAAGCTTTTAATAGAAAAATGAGCATGTTCTACGGACCTCTAGAGAAAGAATTAAGGAAGAGAATAATGAAGTGCTTTGTGTGTAGTGTGACATTATATGGGACAGAAACGTGGACATTACGACGAAGAGAAGAGAAACTACTAGAAGCATTTGAAATGTGGATATGGAGAAGAATGGAACGTGTGAAATGGACAGACAGAATAAGAAACGAAGCTGTGTTGGAAAGTGGGTGAAGAAAGAATGATGCTGAAACTGATTAGAAAGAGGAAAAGGAATTGACTGGGTGACTGGTTGAGAAGAAACTGCCTTCTGAAGAATGCACTGGTAGGAATGGTGAACGAGTGAAGAGTTCGGGGCAGAAGAAGATATCAGATGATAGATGACATTAAGATATATGGATCATATGAGGAGACAAAGAGGAAGGCAGAAAATAGGAGACTGGAGAATGCTGGGTTTGCAGTGAAAGACTTGCCCTTGGGCAGAACACTATGAATGAATGAACGCTTCACTGACGAGGCAACATAATACCTGAATGGTACTATGAACAGATGCAACTATACAACTATAGAATCTGGGTAAATTTACCCCTTCACCAAATTATTGAACAGCACAGAGATAAAGAAAAAATTCCGCAACATAGCTGTGTTGTCCTGCATGTTTTTATTCGTACTATGTGCTACTAAATGTAATGAAATAGATTGTGTTATCCATTTAATTTCTCAGTTGCCGACAAAAAAAAAACAATAACTAAATAATTTGAATATAATTTTATGCCAAAGTCATCTACATATTTACAGTAGCTCTGTTTCCACTACGTCCCGAAGCGAAATTCCACTCTGGAGCGCGGCCTTCAGTCGGATCCTGTACTTTCGTTGGTATTCCAATATGTAGTTCTTTTTTAATCTTTGTACTCTCCGCATCCCTTTTATTGCATTTCGCCGGTGGCACAACACTATTTTGCTCCGAATTTCTTGGCCTCGTTTGAAATTTTCACTACTTCTACCACAAACTGGGTTTCGTAAGTGTCGAAATTTAACTCAAAGATAAATGGTATATTTTTATCCCCTGATAGCATTGTCTTTAAGCTACAGAACGAGGTACTGCTCGCTTCCATATCTCAAATCACACTGACGCAATCGGACCTGATTCACACAGCGGCGCCTTGTCGAGGTCGCCAAAAACGGCCATTTTCGGCGCACCCCCCCTCTCCTCTCACGCTTCTGGTCCAACCGTGTTTACATATTGTTGAGAAGCGACATCTACCATATATCCAACTGTAAATAAATCATTGATGCAGCTCTTATAGTTTTCGTGCTGTAAACATGTAAAGTTTACACTTTTTGAGACATTAGATGTTCCGGACGTAGTAGCCAATACTCACACTCGGACTAGGACGTATTTCAATGTCAAAAACTTAGTTTTTGGTGTTGCTTATCCGTAAGTTTAGAAGAGAAGAGAAGAGAAGAGAAGAGAAGAGAAGAGAAGAGAAGAGAAGAGAAGAGAAGAGAAGAGAAGAGAAGAGAAGAGAAGAGAAGAGAAGAGAAGAGAAGAGAAGAGAAGAGAAGAGAAGAGAAGAAAATATATTGAAAAGATATTGGTAACAATTATTATGAATATCAACAACTATTATAGAAAAATATTTCATTTTAACTTTTTCCTTATTAACAATTAAAAGCATCATGAATATCTGTAAAATGTATAAAAGTTTTTCGTTCTTCAGAATATTTATTTGCTATTTAACTTCTGAGGGACAGATTTCTTTTTATTTATGAAGCTGAAAGTTTGAATGGCTTGCATTAACCTTATATTACTACGATGAAAAGGAAAGTGCAAGTAATTTATAATAAGTGTTGGCATTTAATGGATATTATGTTTAGGAGAAATAGTTTTCTTTGTTTCAGAAGACAACAAATTAAGTTTTCAGTAGTTTGTCTATATCTATAGGCTTCTTGTCAGGTTAGAATGACTTGGTTGATATTTATCGTGCATCTGAAAGCAGCACAGTCTGGCGCAGGTAGCCGGAACCCAACAGTCCTTTCGGGTCACTCTTAGGACTGTTTGGGAGTCACGTGAAACCACACTGCCTGCCTGCTTGTGAGGGAAGGTTGCATGCGGGCAAACGATACTAAGCGTAAGCCCGCTACGGACGTAAACAATCATGGGCAAGCCTGATAGAGACTTTGCCTGTCTCTGGTAAGCACATTCCTTTCACGGTTAATCTCCTGGTTTGAAAACAGTAAGTGTTTCAGCCTACTTGATATTTATTTTTCTTTTATTGGACATCATTCTTGGACACCTTGCACTTACATCGTTAAGAACGAATATTGATATTAATTTTTCTTTTATTGGACATCATTCTTGGACACCTTGAGCTTACACCGTTAAGATCGAATATTACATTTTTATAGAGATATTTTCACTTACATCTTCTGGTGAGCGAGCTAACCATCAAGTTGAATGGCTTATTCTAGTTGAGTGTCTCCGTCTATATAGAAGACACAGACCATCAAGCTTGGCTGTAATAACTATTAAGGTGTGGTCATGTTGTGAGGGGATCTTAAGGGAAAAGACGACAGTTGAGCAGCGAAAATGCGTTGCAGCTTAATCGGACGACATGGCAGCAGGGGCACGGCCATGATGATAGTAATCCAATAACAGAACAGCATCGCGCTCCGCCGCCCTCGTTAATACAATTTTGTGCTGTTGATACGCGTTGTCACAATCCCCTTCCGCTGCCACATTCCGCACGGACCTACACGGGCGCTGAGAGCGAATGTCCACAAATCCCTTCGTCCTTGCTACATGCACATTTCTTTGTAATTCGTGTGTCCCGGCGGTCTAGTGTTTATTTATTCAATTGGGTCATTTGCAGAATTTGTATAACAAATGACGTCCATCAATTTATTCATACTCTTCTCATTATTGCATTTATAACGATAGAGTTTTTAAATTCCTAACAGTGAATAGTTCAATGTTTCAATGTTTACTAATGTAGTAAACGTCACAAGAATTATTTCCTTCGTGTGAAATATTTCACGAGAATAAAATAAAATTATCTGTAGTAATGTCACGAGAGGTTTGAGATCTGCCGATAAATCCACGTCGCTCCGCTCGTGGATTTATCTGCGAAATCTCAGACCTCGAGTGACATTTATTAGGACTATTTCGAGAATAAAATAAAAATGTAAATAATATATCCCTAAAATTCGATCACAAAATGTTGATAATTGTATATTTACGAATACTTAACCTATCCAGATATTGTGAAGTTGAAATAGATGAATATCGATTACTGCAATAAATAAATTCGATGTTACTATTCAGTAATGCCAATTGCGAAAAGCGAAATACAGGTTTAACAATGTTAATTACATGTACTGCACTTTTGACATTATTATAACATAAATACATTTTCATTATCTGCTGAAATCATGATTTAATTTAAAATTTTATAATATAATTACAGTAACCTGATTATTACATTAATTAAATGAGCAATTGTTGAAAACGCAGTTATCTAATCTGAATGAAGGAATGTAATTTTTTTCAGATAGCCTACAATGGACATGGAATTAGAAGATCAAGATGTATTTTATAGGCTATAATATAGGTTAGGTTACCTGTGTGTGAGTAGGACTAGAGTCAGCTGTGCCTTATTTCGACCGTTACTACGTGCTACAGGAAAACATTTTTTATAGCTCGACAAACGCATTCTCGCTGTAGTGTGTAACGGAACTAAAGTTGCATCTACACAGTTCAATATTCCAATCGCGTATGCTTACAATCTGGGAAGAATATTGAAAGTTTAAAACGTACGGTAAATTAAGATGCATGAAGATTTTGTGTCTACATGTTGCGCCGTTTTGAGCGTCGTCTTCACTGCGTAAATATATTAATCTTGCATTCATTGCCTTAAAATTGAAAGAAAACTTTAACCGTGTAGTTGCATCTTAATGTATTCATGATCATCAATTTACGGGGGAACAGTTGGCGACAATGACTAAACAAAAGAACGACCATGTGATAAATTGATAGCGATAAATCTAGCTGCAAAAATTATCGCGAAGTATGACTGTGATTGGTTGGAATTCAAAATTTCATTACACTTCATTGGTAGAAAATGGAATGACGTCATATAAACGAAATAGTCATAGTAACAGCTAAAATGCCGTGTCCATACAAGTTAAGTATTTAAAATGTAGCATGACTATGACCAGATATAGGTTTGTTTAGTAATGTAATTGATAAAAACATTAAAGAAGCATTTGATATTATCAAAACTTCATTTATGTCTGAGTTTATATTTCTTTAAATATGATTGCATAATTACTCTTATTTATGGCTTTTAAGAAACCCGCAGGTTCATTACCGCCCTCACGTAAGTCCACCATCGGTCCCCATCCTGTCCAAGATTAATCCAGTCTCTATTATCAAATCCCACCTCCCTCAAATTCATTTTAACATTATCCTCCTATCTACGTCTCGGCTTCCCCAAAGGTCTTTTTCCCTCCGGCCTCCCAACTAACTCTCTATAAGCATTTCTGGATTCGCCCATACATGCTACATGCCCTGCCCATCTCAATCGTCTGGATTTAATGTTCCTAATTATGTCAGGTGAAGAATACAATGCGTGCAGTTCTGTGTTGTGTAACTTTGTCCATTCTCCTGTAACTTCATCCCTCTTAGCCCCAAATATTTTCCTAAGCACCTCATTCTCAAACACCCTTAGTCTCTCTTCCTCTCTCAAAGTGAGAGTCCAAGTTTCACAATCATACAGAACAACCGGTAATATAACTGTTTCATAAATTCTAACTTTCAGATTTTTTGACAGCAGACAAGATGAAAAAAACTTCTCAACCGAATAATAACAGGTATTTCCCATATTTATTCTGCGTTTAATTTCCTCCCGAGTGTCATTTATATTTGTTACTGTTGCTCCAAGATTATCTGAATTTTTGCACCTCTTCGAAGGATAAATCTCCAATTTTTGTGTTTCCATTACGTACAATATTCTCGTCACGAGACATAATCATATACTTTGTTTATGCATAATTACTCTAGTCCAGTAAATCAGTCAGGTCTGTTACACCATTCTGTTCCTATGGATACACAGTTGAAAAAGAAATCCGACAGATGTCAGCACAAGCCAGGATGATGCACAAAGAGCCATCTTGAGTGTACTGCTATGTTCACCCATTTTGATTTGGCGAGTTTGTGTGTAATGCTCTTGCTTTCTGTTTTAGCCTAAGCGTGCATTTTTACTCTGTCAGATCTGTTTGTATTGTTTTTTTTCACAAATAACAACATATAAAGTCAAGATCAAGAGGAATAATAGTACACGTGTGCAGTAATTAAGTTGCTATTTTGAAGATTTTTTGCAAAAAAATTTAGATTAGCACATACTTATATTTCTTTTGTCATGTGTTACCTGTCAGATCTGCTACTCCATGTCATGTCTGTTACATCATTCAAAACAGTACCTAATTTTTTTCTAATTATCTATCATTAAAGAAACTAAGGTTCAAATATCTTCGCCTTAAGGGCAATCTACTGAGATAATTGTTACTGAAAGAATGGTTTTCTGTTAGTTACTGAAGAAGTTATTATCTTTATATTAAGTAACAGATCTGATATTAAGATATTTAAAACATTTGTTCATTTTTGATCTGAAGTTAGTTCTGTTACTATTCTAAGACCCATGCACTGTTTAAAGAATATCTGATATAAAAATAAAGGAATTCTATTTGTATAAAAGATCCATTGTCTTGTTCTGTAACACACCTGACATTTAGCCGTGTCATCAAAGATTCATTGATACTTGTAGAGAAAGCAAGATGAGTGTACAGTGGCTGATTACTAGGGAGCGGATTTTTATGTGCTAAAAAATTTAAATATATTTATTTTTTATGTGCTAAAAAGTACGAAAATATTTGCTAAAAATAAAAATAAATTTTTTTATATGATAAAATTACCTTACTTAGTTTGAAAAAAAAAAAATGTTACTAGGTACTCACCAACCACACTTGAGTGCTAGTAGTTGGTCGAGAATTGCAGTGAACAACAAATATCATCTCCAAATTCTCCATCACAAATGCATGCCGATTATCTATGAACAACGACTTATACTGTGAAAACGATCTTTCTACATCACAGGACGTCAGACGTGCATATTTAAAGAGAACAATTCCACAAACACATACACCGTCAATTTCACCTACAGGCACACCCTTCAATACTTGAGCAACTTTACAAATTTTTTTATATCCACTGTTTTTCCCAAACACATTCTGGAATTTGTCTCTTAGTACTTGTACTTTTGAACCTGGTAGCGAGCCTAGTTTAATTTCTACGGCACGCGTCTCCCCGTTTCAGACAACAGGTTTTTGGATGTTTCGAGTTTTTTATGGTGTCATACAAAAAGCTTAAATTTGGTAATAGGAAAGGCAAATCGTTTTTTAAACAACCATCTTTCAGTATATCTTGAAGGATATCGATTGACGAAGCCCGATAACAGGGAATCACAAGATATATTGCCTTACTTGATAGACATGAGCGAGAGGCGAGAGATTTGTTTAAATTAAATTAAGTTCATACCGAGTTCTTATCTGTTGAGTTTCAGAAACAAAGCGTGGAATGAAATCATCTTAAGCAACAATGAACATTCCTAATTACGTGTTGCAAGATCTCTCCTCCTTGTCCATGTTAATTTATTCTCTAATAATATGCTGATGATAAAGTAATTATCCAAGACAGTGAGGATAAATTACAGAAATCAATTTATGTTTTAAATAAAATAACAAAAGAATATAATTTTAAAATTGCAGCTCAAAAAAACCAAAACAATGGCATTTAAAGGAAAATACCCAATAAGGACAAAAATAGTAATCGATGAAATAATAATTATAGAACAGGTTAAATATTTTAAGTACCTAGGATGCTACATTTCATATGATAGAGATATAGACCTGGATAAAAAACTTAATAACTTTCGAAATGTCTGTGGAACAATCCATAGATCTTTAAAAAACAAAACAAGAAAAGATACACGGATAAAATTTTTCAATACAATCGCAGTACCTATGCTAACTTAAGGAAGTGAGGCCAGAATAACGACAGAAAAAGATAAATCAAAAGTCCAGGTAGCAGAAATGAAATTTATGAGAAGTACACTAGGATGTACAATACAAGATAAAAAGAAGAACACAGATATACGGAAGAAATTAGAGGTGGAACCATTGCTGGAGAAATTAAAGAGAAATAACAGAAGGTGGTGTGAACATCTACAAAGGATGCCGAACTACAGACTGCCAGCTTTAGCAATGGGATATAAACCAAAAGGAAGACGAGATGTAGGAAGACCAAGAGCGAAATGGGCGCCGGAACAGGTTCAACATGAACCTAATCCTTGAAGTGAAGAAGAAGAAGAAGAAGAAGAAGAATAATAACACTGATATGCTGCCTAGCAGTTCTCAGAACTTGAGGCGATATTATTACGAAAATGCATCACGGATACACCACACAGCGCTTAGAAACACGAAGCAATCAAGGATTCTTAAAAAAGATAACGTACTTCTGAGTTATATAATTGATTTAGTTTTAAAATATTTAAAAGTTCTTGTAAAAATTATTTAAGTAAAAATACTCCAAGATTTATGTGTTTATAATAGATTTCCTGAAAATATGTATTGACATAATTTTTTTGTGAAAATGTGTGTTTTTATGTGAAATAAAATTCGGGTTTTAAACTTGAAACTTCATGTTCGGAATTTTTAACTTTGTTAATTGTGTTTTATCATACGCAAAAAGAATATTTAATTACATAGGAATTCGCTCCTTACTGATTACTACGGCAAAGACATTGCACTATATTAATACATGCAGAATATGCACTAAGTAGTACTTTAATTTTGACGTTCTCAATCGTCCATTTGTTATACAAATTTTGCAAGTGACCCACTTACAAAACACCTTATGGGTGTTATGTTATGATTAAAAAATAGGCCTGTATGAATCCTTTTTTCTGTCGAGTGTATTCCTTTACTCAGAAATACCCAATCAAGTTGAATCCTATCCGGTTCGTTCTTGCACACTAAATAAATTTTGATAATCATTTCCGGAAACAATGTTTATATTCACGAAGAAATCGACCTTGAAACACTATGAGGTCCTGGAATGCACCTACAGACATAAGTAAACATATGGAAATTGTTACGATCAAGGCATAAGTACGCACGCACAAATATTTATTTCTCCATTTTTAGTAACTGCTCCCTCTCAGAAACTATAAATGAATGAAATATAACCTCTTCATCATTAAAATTCTACGTAAATGTAAGGAATTATACAGACTTAACTACTACAGTTCAATTAAATTTTTATCAATTTTATTAGATGACATTATATAGATATTGCGAGCTTAACCAAAATATGTCAAGATGATATATTATCCCATAAATTCGCTTGACTTTCTGATATCGATATGGTGAGCAAATATAGATTACCTGTCATGCAAAATTATTTATAGGCTGTAAATCTCAAGAGAATCGGAAACTTGTTTAAGAAGCACACACACACAAATACTTTATGTGCTATGAACTATCATTCAATATGATAAATTGACCTTTGAGACGAAATCGACGTAGTGTTGTTTACAGCCAATTGCATAGGTAGATTATATTCTGGACGCCAGCTGTAAAGGAAGACCGTAATCTATTTTCATGTAATATGAGACAACTTCCAGAACTTCCAGAACGTCCAAACAATAAATAGATGCAAGTGAAATTACACATGAATTGTAATAAAATTAATCCTTTACAAAATGTTCTTTTCAAACTTCAGAGATTACAGAGATGTTCAAGGAGAGCAACTGGACAAAATCGAAGTATTCGGTGAAATGCTACGCCATAGTAGCTCCCTTAACCACACATGAAGCAATGGTTAAATGGTATTGATAACATACCATGAAACAATCGAGGAAAACTTCTTTCAGAAACGTCTAGTTGATGATAGACATATTTTGTGGCATTATAAGTGAGGAACGGATTTCTAGCTCCGTACCTATTTTGTTTGCTACGTCCTAGACGTATGTTATTTAGATATCTCTACGTTTCATACACACAGGATCCTCCTATTAAAATTCTATAGGACCTAAAACGCCTAAGTGAACCAAAAACTCGGTACAGAGACTAATATGTGCGTTCGTTTCGTCTGCAATATTCGCCGGGCTGAGCACGTAACACCATCCCTCGAAATGTTTTCCTGGCTCCGTCTAGAAGATCGTAGGAAAATCCACTGTCTTTCCCTTCTCTTTCACATATTGCATTTCTCCACTCCTGTCTATCTTGCGTCTCGTTTTCAAAATTTATCCACCCACCGTAACCTAGACACACGATCACAACACTCCTCAATATTATCCATTCCCTCCCACCGAACATCCTCATACTCATCTTCTTTCACTGTGGCTGTTCCTCGGCTTTGGAATTCCTTACCGAGTAATGTCAGGGACTGTCAAACATCAAACCAATTTAAGAGTAGACTAACGAAATATTTTTCTAACAATTAGAAAAAATGGGAGTATAAGGGTACTGTGCATCAGTTTTTCATAGATTTCAAAAAGGCATATGACTCGGTTAAGAGAGAAGTTTTATAATGATATTCTTATTGCATTTGGTATTCCTAAGAAACTAGTTCGATTAATTAAAATGTGTCTCAGTGAAACGTACAGCAGAGTTCGTATAGGTCAGTTTCTGTCAGATGCGTTTCCAATTCACTGTGGGCTAAAGCAAGGAGATGCACTATCACCTTTGCTCTAGAGTATGCCATTAGGAAAGTCCAGGATAACAGAGAGGGTTTGGAATTGAACGGGTTACATCAGCTGCTTGTCTATGCGGATGACGTGAATATGTTAGGAGAAAATCCAAAAGCGATTAGGGAAAACACGGGAATTTTACTGGTAGCAAGTAAAGAGATAGGTTTGGAAGTAAATCCCGAAAAGACAAAGTATAAATGATTATGTCTCGTGACGAGAATATTGTACGAAATGGAAATATAAAAATTGGAAATTTATCTTTTGAAGAGGTGGAGTTCAAATATCTGGGAGCAACAGTAACAAATATAAATGATACTCGGGAGGAAATTAAACACAGAATAAATATGGGAAATGCCTGTTATTATTCGGTTGAGAAACTTTTATCATCCAGTCTGCTGTCGAAAAATCTGAAAGTTAGAATTTACAAAACAGTTATATTACCGGTTGTTCTGTATGGTTGTGAAACATGGACTCTCACTTTGAGAGAGGAACAGAGACTACGGGTGTTTGAGAATAAGATTCTTAGGGAAATATTTGGGGCTAAGAGGGATGAAGTTACAGGAGAATGGAGAAAGTTACACAACACAGAACTGCACGCATTGTATTGTTCACCTAACATAATTAGGAACATTAAATCCAGACGTTTGAAATGGGCAGGGCATGTATCACGCATGGGCGAATCCAGAAATGCATTTAGAGTGTTAGTTGGGAGGCCGGAGGGAAAAAGACCTTTAGGAAAGCTGAGATGTAGATGGGAAGATAATATTAAAATGGATTTGAGGGAGGTGGGATATGATAGAGAATGGATTAATTTTGCTCAGGATAGGGCGGGCTTATGTGAGGGCGGCAATGCACCTCCGGGTTCCTTAAAATCCAGTAAGTAAGTAAGTAAGTAAGTAAGTAAGTAAGTAAGTAAGTAAGTAAGTAAGTAAGTAAGTAAGTAAGTAAATAAGTAAGTAAGTAAGTATTCTTGTTAACAATAATAGCTGTTTCAAGTTTCCTACCAACGTTTATTATTGGCTCACTAATATTACTTATTCATCTTTCATTATTTACTTTCATGTTGTTTTATGGTCTAGATATTAATGTAATAACCAGAGACCGGAACTTTGCCAGAATGCCTTTTTAAATGTGTTAAATCTATCTTCATTTTGAAAGTAAACCTGTACGAATTATATGTTTGTGATTGAAACGTTATAGTTTTATATTGCCCTTTTCTGCCTTTTTTAAATATAAATGCCTAATTCACAAAATAAATGTTTTTTTCTTTGCCTTTATTTGATTAATTATCTATTATTAAAAATTGCCTACAAGTATATTTTAATTTACTTCTATAACCACTACAATGAAAGTTCTTCACCGAATGTACATTATTGTCTTTCAGTCAGTTCATATTCTCTTTGCAACAATGATTGTTGCCGTGCAAAAATGTATGACAGTAAGCGTCTTAATTATCGCTTGTGTTTATTTGACAAGGCAACAGTGAGTCGGATCTAACGTTAATTTTCTTTCACTTTCATTGTGACGTTGTTGTAGCTAGCAGCAAGATGCCGGAATTCAGTGTTCCTTTACGCAGTAAATTGCAATACGTTAATATTTTTGGATCCGACGTAGTTTGTACTAACGGTAAAGCACTTACATGCAAAATATATGAGCAGTCAGTAAATTACGAAAAGAAATATATCATATCGCAACATATCAGTACAACCAAACACAAAAATGCACTTTCTAAGGCTACTGGGAAGAAGATTTCTTTGCTCCTAACTGTAATTGCAATATCGAGTCGAAAATCTCAATTTGCATTCGACTTATGTAAAGCTTTTCTTCCTGCCGAAATCCCTTTGTGGAAAGTGCAAGGTTGTGGGTCTAGTTCAAGGTTTTTGTAATTGCATTTTATTGCGTATTTTAGCTATATATAATGCCTTTTTGCCTGCCTACTTTAGCTATTTATGATTCCTTTTTGCCTGTAATAACTGTAAGTCAATTGTATTCAATTAGAATTAGCGTCTGGCTGGGCGGAAGAGAAGGCCTACTGGCTTTAGCTCGGCCAGATTAAATTAATTTATTAATTATTAAACTCCTATAACCGCCTAAAACCTATGTTTGTGCCTGAAAAGCGTCTTTTTAGTATTTTGCGTATTTTTTAAATAAAAATACGGGTACTATAAATGTGAAAGTGCCCAAAAAACTACAAAAATACTATTTCAAATATCATAGAAGAATTCTCTTACAGACAAACACTGGTGGCGGTAGGTGAAGCAGTGCATTTCTCTGTTGACTTTTGATTCACTATAAAGGTAGATTGACAATAACATACTTATATAATTTAGTATAAAACATGACTGTGCGTCTGCCTTATTTGTGAAAGACTTGGTACCATGAACTTTAACAATATCTCTGCAATACGTCCAAAGTTCATAGGAGTTATCTTCGAGCAGATGAACATGAAGCTTTAAAGACAGGATTACGAAGTTTCGTGAGGTTTCTGGGGAAAATTCAATGGAAAGAACTGCGGCTTTGCTTTCTCTTTGAGCGCAGTAAGAGGACGATAAAAAGGAGAAAATAATTTTAGTCTACAAATTTCCTTTACATTACGTCTTCATCTGTGAAGTATTTGTTATCCTATCCCTAAGTATTAACTGCGCTTAAATGATGAGAACCTAACTTCCAAGAGCAAGATGTTTGATATACCTCCAAACTTTTAACTAACGTTACAACGTTATACGAAAACGATAGAAACTATTTTAATATTTAAATATTTCGGTTACTTTACCACACATATTATTTAATTAACGAACGCGCGTTATAGACGAGCACAAAGAGAGAGTTTGAGCACTGCCACTTTAGAACAGCAAAATAATGAAACCAGTTTCTGAATGGTAACAATTTTAAGGCCTTAATCCTTTGTGGTTGGAAATGAAATTGCCAGCAACGCGAAGCACAGGAAATTGAAACAGAAAGGAAGCAGCACTTAGACTGTTAATTGAGTTATACAGAGGAATCAAATAGGATCAGAAATTGTACATCGCCACCCTAATGGCCCCGTATATAGCCCCGCTGCCAATAACGCATTCCAGCACTGGTCGAAAACCGTAATCCTAACCCGATTTCAATGAAGTGTGGGGAATATAATAACATGCAGTTCCAAGATAAAATTACAGTTAAGTGTGTTTCATTGTTCACTTATTTCAATTCAGAACGTCGAGATGATTACACTCGTAACATTGTGCAGGATGTCTGACATGAGCCGTTCATTTTTGCTTAGGCAGCTCAAATAACAGTCGAGGTATGTGGGAGGTATTTAATAGTTTCGTAGGCGGAATCAAGAATGGATAATTATAACGTTCGCTTATATCATTAAATGAATGATACGAATTTTATTCTTCATTCATTCATAGTGTTAAGAGAGAAGTTTTATATGATATTCTTATTGAATTTGGTATTCCCAAGAAACTAGTTCGATTAATTAAAATGTGTCTCAGTGAAACGTACAGCAGAGTTCGTATAGGTCAGTTTCTGTCAGATGCGTTTCCAATTCACTGTGGGCTAAAGCAAGATCATGCACTATCACCTATACTTTTTAACTTCGCTCTAGATTATGCCATTAGGGAAGTCCAGGATAACAGAGAGGGTTTGAAACTGAACGGGTTACATCAGCTGCTTGTCTATGCGGATGACGTGAATATGTTAGGAGAAAATCCACAAACGATTAGGGAAAACACAGGAATTTTACTGGAAGCAAGTAAAGAGATAGGTTTGGAAGTAAATACCGAAAAGACAAAGTATAAATGATTATGTGTCGTGGCGAGAATATTGTACGAAATGGAAATATAAAAATTGGAAATTTATCTTTTGAAGAGGTGGAGAAGTTCAAATATCTTCGAGAAACAGTAACAAATATAAATGATACTCGGGAGGAAATTAAACACAGAATAGATATCGGAAATGTCTGTTATTATTCGGTTGAGAAGCTTTCATCATCCAGTCTGCTGTCAAAAAATCTGAAAGTTAGAATTTATAAAACAGTTACATTACCGGTTGTTCTGTATGGTTGTGAAACGTGGACTCTCACTTTGAGAGAGGAACATAGGTTAAGGGTGTTTGAGAATAAGGTGCTTAGGAAAATATATGGGGCTAAGAGGGATGAAGTTACAGGAGAATGGAGGAAGTTACACAACACAGAACTGCACGTATTGTTTTGTTCACCTGACATAATTAGAAACATTAAATCCAGACGTTTGAGATGGGCAGGGCAAGAAGAAAATGGAATTTGAGCTCTCTTAGTTATGGCTGCTGTAACTACAAGAAAATAAATAATTTCTATCTCAAAACTACCCTTTAATAACTCCACCTTTTAAAATTTTAACAAAAATTAAATAACAGAAATAAAAAAAATACTAATTTCATCATAATTACAAATAAATAATAATTTAATAAAAAATTCCAATAAAATAATTAAATATTACTTCATAATTAATTTTGCTATTATTACCTGGTAATTCGATTTTTTTAAATATCAGATATATATATATATATATATATATATATATATATATATATATATATATATAAATTAATTATTTAAATAAAATAACCTGATTTATTAAAAAGTAGGGTATGGGCGATTGCAGAAATGCACGTATGGGCGAATCCAGAAATGCATATAGAGTGTTAGTTGGGAGCCCGGAGGGAAAAAGACCTTTAGGGAGGCCGAGACATAGATGGGAAATAATATTAAAATGGATTTGAGGGAGGTGGGATATGATGATAGAGAGTGGATTAATCTTGCTCAGGATAGGGACCAATGGCGGGCTTATGTGAGGGCGGCAATGAACCTCCGGCTTTCAACATGCCCTTTTTTTGGTTTGTGGGCATAAATAAACTTTAAATCATTGTTATAAATTATTTTCAGGCAATTTTAGACTAACGTAAAATTTTTAGCAATTAAAAAAGTAATAGTTCTGGATAAAAATGTGTTAAGCTATAAGTTGAATTTCTTTCTTTCTATTAGCAATGGCCGGATTTCATTTGAACGACCTAATATGTTGACCGTTTCCCAATGACCTTGTAGAGCAGCGAAAGTAAAACATTTCTTATTATATTGGCACTATATTACATTGAGCGTGTCTGTGTATTTGCGAAGCCCCACACCGCACCGCCTCGGTCAATATAGAGCACGTTCCATCTCGGCTGCTAATGTAATCACATTGTCTGTTATTAGTTTACTCTCCTGCGTCACGACCGAGACGCATCGCTCCTCTGACGTCACTCACTGCCCTACCTAAACGGGAAGTGACGTTTAAAGCTTCTTCAAGTTTACTTCGTCACACAAGACCGCGTTTGATTACTCGAAAGTAATACTCGCCACAAGAGATCCGCACCTGTATCGCTATCCGAGGCGGAAGACATAAATCATAAACGACGGAAATTCTAGTACACACAGTTATGGATTAAAATTACTTGGATAATTTTCCCGTTATTAAGCACGTTTCAACTTTAACCAACTGGCCTGACAGAGTTTTAAAAATAGGCTACATTATAGTAACCGTCAAGTACGAAGGCGAGCTCTGCGCATATACTTTCGCAGGATCTATGAACAAACCAGGTTTTCTCGATTTTCCTTCGAGGTTTCCAGGTTATAAGGTCCATAAAAAATGTCCACAAGTACAAAAGGTCCACAAACTAAATAGTCCAACATTTCAAGTCCTACATACAATTTGTCCATGGTGTGAAAAAGCCCGACATCTATGTGGTCCACCTTATTATAAAGCCCATCATACGAAAGGTCCAACAAAAAGGTCCAACATGCAAGGTTGTTCAACAGAGATGAGTTACTAACTAACCTCCCGGCTCTGTTGTCAGACAAGAACTTGCTGGAGTTTATAACGAAGAAATTATCGTAAGTCTTCCACAAAGAAATGCAGTAATCAGAATGGTTTCCTATCAGCAGAAGCTAAATCGTCCTCCACTTCCTCAATCAGTAAGAGAAATTTACATTGTTGAACCCTACAACAAAACACTGAGGGGACAAAATTTTATGTTCTTTGATTCAGGTGTTAATGATGGACGAATGTTAGTGTTTGCCACCGGTAGAAATTTAGAACTTTTGGCTGCCAGTGACACGATTTTCAGTGATGGTACGTTCAAGACTGTACCAAATAAATTCTTTTAGCTTTTCACAGTGCATGGGATTGTTGGAAGTTTTGTAGTTTGTAGTTTTAGTATATTACCTAACTGCAAATAACACTGAAAATACTTACTGCACTAAGTATAATGAGATATTTTTTTTAAACAATAGATGTAGCTTTTGTATTACATATGTAATATGTATAACATAATTGAAATGACAATAAATTTCACGGCACTTTCCTTGCAATTTTCCTTGTCGGACATTTTAGGGAAATGGACGAATTTATTTGTGGACATTTTTGAACGTAGGGCATTTTTAAGAAGAGGACTTGCTGACATTGGGCTTTTCAGGTAAGGACACTTTTAAGGCACGGACAAATTTTCTATGTGGACATTTGCAAACGTTGGACATTTTCCTAGAAAGGACCTATTGCAAAGTGGACCATATCTCACTTAACCCCTTCGAGTCCGAAATGAAACCTACCGATAAATATACTAAATAATTTATTCCTTAATTATGACACACAAAAAAAATTAGTGGAAAATATTAATCAACTCAACAAGTTTATGTCACCATCAATAAATCTCAACATGTCCCCCTCTAGTAGCACAACACACATCTAACCTATATTCAATCTCTCTCCAGGCATTGTGTAACATCTGCGGAGTTACAGATCTTACTGTGTCGATAATCCTTTGACGTAACACTTGAAGGTTATCCACTCTGGTGTTGTAGACACGGTCTTTCACGAATCCCCAAAGAAAAAAGTCCAATGGTGTAAGATCAGGAGATCGTGGTGGCCATGCAATAGGACCACCACGACCAATCCACCTTCCCGGAAAAGTTTCAACGATTGGTTCCCAATAATGAGGGAGAGCTCCGTGTTGCTGGAAGGTGAATCTCTCTGGAATCTGGGGTAGTGCAAAATTTTCAAACATATGGAGATATACCACACCATTCACTGTGTTCTCTATGAAGAAAAAAGGTCCGATCACTTCTGAACTGGTTAATCCACACCAAACATTTAACTTTGGAGAGTTACGTTCATGTTCAAAAATAACACGAGGATTCTCAGAACCCCAGATCCTGCAATTGTGGCGATTAACATAGCCACACACGTGAAACGTTGCCGCCACAGTTTCGCTGAAAGTCTCCATTTTTTAGCAAATGTTTGTGCCACTGAAGAACAATGGAGTGCCTATCAGGAGCTGCACGGCCGTATTTTCCACGAAATCTCTGCTGAACTGTAACCGGAAACTTAAACTCTGCTAAGCAATAACAGCACTGCACTTTTTCTTGCGATGTGAATGGAGCCATTTTGGAAAACAATCTGTGTATACACAACAATAGGAATAACAGGTTCGCCAATTTCACAACATAAAAACTTATTGAGTTTCTCTACATGTTAGTGTAAGCTGGCCGTATGTAACTTTTATGGATGTCTAGTTAGTTCATTTCTCTATCGGTAGGTTTCATTTCGAATATGGTGTACTGTCACAGGATCTATGAACGAACCAGGTTTCTCGATTTTCCTACGTTGAAGTAGCCACATCAGTTGCATTATGTTTGATTTTATTAATCCATACGCTATTTATCGGTCGACACAGCGTATCGGCGACTGGCGGAATCATACCTTGTGACGTCATAGTCTTGACATACAACTCGCTAGTACACAAGGTTACCAACACTGGAGAAAGACCGCTAAATGTAATACATTTCTAAATCATGATAATAGAGTATTGTTGCAACTAATATTTTAATTTTCCAAACACAGGGTGTTTATTTTATAATTTTGCGATTACCAGCTATAATAAACATTTTGTGACCTGGAGTCACTGCTTCATCTTCCGCTTTTTTATGTCACAACATTTTGTGGCATTATAAGTAGGAAACGGATTTCAAGTTCCGTATCCATTTTGTTTGCTATGTCCCAGGCGTATGTTATTCACATATCTCTACGTTTCATGCACACAGGATCCCAATATTAAAATTCTATAGGACCTAAGAAGCCTAAGTGAACCATAAGCTCCTATAACTGCCTAAAGCCTATGTTTGTTCCAGAAAAGCGTTTTTTTAGTATTTGGTGTACATTTGAAATAAAAATATGAGTACTGTAAATGCAAACATTAAAAAAAGCTCCAAAAATACTACTTAAAATATCATAGAAGAATTCTCTTGTAGACAAGCAGTGGTCTAGAAAGTTTATTTATTTATTTTATTGGGTTATTTTACGACGTTGTATCAACATCTAGGTTATTTAGCATCTGAATGAAATGAAGGTGATAGTGCCGGTGAAATGAGTCCGGGGTCCACCACCGAAAATTACCCAGCATTTGCTCGTATTGGATTGAGGGAAAACTCCGGAAAACACCTCAACCAGGTAACTTGTCCCGACCGGGATTCGAACCCGGGCTACCTAGTTTCGCGGCCAGACGTGCTGACCGTTACTCCACACGTGTGGACTAGAAAGTTTATCCCACACTGGTCTTAGAAGGGAAGGAAAGAAGATTTTATCTAATTTCCTGGAACCGAAGTTCGTTTGGAGAAGTCCATCCTAACATAAAACTGGGATTAGGTTGTTCAGGTTGGGTGAGAGCTTACAAATTAGTTTTCGCGTCAATGCACCTCCGTTATGCGAAATCATTATATTTTTCAAATGGTCTTATTAGATTAAGTAAAAATGCTGTACCAAATAAGCGGCTATATAGCGTCGGTGGAATTGATGATAGTATTTGATTAGACGAACCCAAGAATTCGTCATGGTGCTATCTGACATTCGCTTTACAATTGGAAAACAATTTCTGAAAAAAAAAAATCCATTCAGGTAATTAGTCCTACTGAGATTTGAACCCGTGCCCGAGTGTAGGCATTGAAGACGAGTGCAGTTTGCTAGCCCTGAGCTACGCCAGTAGTTCACATTTCGTAACACCTTATATGGCAGTGGTGACTTTGTAACTAAAATCGATCATAAAATTACATTGACTCATAGTAATTGAGAACATAAAAAATACAGTAGTTTCTCTTAACTGACATAAAAGGGGTAAGAATATAATAAATTACTTTGAGAAAATATTTCCAATTTATTTCAAGCCACGATTAAGTATAATTTTAGGTCTGTATCGAGTTGTGGCTTACAACAACGTTCCAGTTTAAGTATTAGTAGCAGTATGAACGTGATAGTAAAATGAATAATGATTCCATTTCATGTTCTGTAGTTATTATGGAAGTGCCACATGCATTCTCCAAGAAGACGAATCATCTCGAGGTACTGTATGTTCACACATATTGAAAATACGTCATATTTTGTGATAAATTTATATATAATGAAAGTAGTGCTTTTTCAAGAACAATTTGAGACAAATAAATTTTCTGCATCGACAAAACTAAACAATAAATGTTATTTAAAACTTTTACGGTGTACGAAGTGGTGCGAGAATTTTGTCATCGCTCTAGATGTGTCGATAAATGCCTCATTTTAGAATGCGAACATATGACCAATCACCGGTTGGGGCACAGAGGGATTTTGCATTATGTTTATTGATGTGTGAAGTCTTCTTGGGTGGAATGAGGATTGGATGTGACAATACTTCATTATTATTCAGTAGACCGTTGAATATAGTATATAATTAAAGTTACTCAGCAAGTAATCTGCGACTAGCAAGGGACAGTAAACAGAGTATTGTACGAAATTCTGCTGTGGAAGGCAGAATAATGATATATATATATTTTTAAATAAAAATATTTTGAAAATCGTTTTTGATTTTTTTACCAAGTTTTTTGCTATGTAATTCACAAGTTGGAAACCAAATTACTGAGGTATATTGTAATATATCGCGTACCGGTACATGGCAATTAAAAAGAAGTGTCAAACTGGAAATGTTTTGTAAATTTTTGAGTTTATAATAATAAATTCCAGACTTTTGAAATAATTATTTGAGCCGTTCAGAGCAAGAGCGGTGTAAGTCAGAAATGAGTAATGAGGGTTAAAGTAAACATTTTGTAAAATACAGCGCAAAGTAGCAATTAATATTCAATTTATTTAAACTACTAGCCGTACCCGTGCGCTCCGCTGCACGTGTTAGAAATAAATATAAAGTAATTACATAATTAAAATAGGACATTTGATCCAGGGAAGATTCGTATTTGACAGAAGGATAAATCGTTTAATATGTTACTTAATTTAAATTGTATTTAAATAATTAAAATGCAGTCATTTTGGTCCAGAGAGCAATCATTTGGTGCAATGACAATTCCTTTAACATGTTTCTTAATTGTTATTACACGCAACCATAGTTTAATGAAGATTGACATATCATTTAGTTTTAATGTGTATACTTTATATTACTTGCTATATGTTTCAGAAGTTACTGTAATAACATTGTAGAATTATGTCCATCTAGAGAAACTACACTTTCCAGTGGTGAAATAATAATTAAACAATTAATTAGCTTCCGATATTTCTTCATAAAAACACAGAAACATTCTCAGTAGGCTATGTTTAATAGCTTTCGATTGTTGTTGTCCAAGGCCCCTTATAGACGAAGTCATTTGTTTTTATTTCAGTACAGTGCCTTAGATGGCTTTGTTATTGTAATTTTAAAACTCATTTATCTCATTAAATATCAGTCCTATCAAAATGTTGTGTAGAATAAAACTTATCGGAAATTATGTTTAAAGAAACTTCTGTTATGTAATATTTTTCATTAAAATCAATAATAAGCGAGATATTTCGATTTATTTAATTCAGGCCCCCTTATAATCCCTCTTTTAAATAAAGTATTTTGAATGCCATATAGCCTAAAATCTAAGTTACAACGAACTTAATTTATATTCCAATTTTCATATAAATCAGTTCAGCCATTATCACGTGAAAAGGTAACAAACATCCAGACAGATAGACAGACAGACATACAAACAAAAATGTCAAAAAAGCGATTTTTGTTTTCAGGATGGTTAATTATACAACATGTTAACACCAATTATTTTTGGAAAAATCGAAAATTACCAGAAAAAATTTGGCTACAGATTTATTATTAGTATAGATAAGACCATAATAATTGCTACTTAGAGCTGTATTTTACAGAAATTTTACTTTAAACCTCATTACCCAATTTTGACTTATACCACTTTTGCTCTGAACGGCTCATTTGTTACCTTAAATATGTGATTATGTAAATTCAAATTATTATTAATCATTATACCTAGATATTTTACAATCGTTCTAATGGTCCATCATTCATTGTATAATTAGGCATAGCTTTGAAATAAGATGTACTTCTTGTATAAGTCATATAACAACATTTTTAATGTTAAAATAAAATGTATTAAAAAATAAATATTGTTAATATCAATCTATAGGAATTCTAAACCGAAACATTTTTATTTTATTTAAAAATTTTTAGAATAACAGCATATAAATAGGTACACATTCCGTGATTATAAACTGTTATAATTTTGTAACTATGCGTATTACGAAATTCATAACAGTACCATTAGAAAGAACGACTCAAAGAATTTCAGGGGATGTGTAATTGTAATTTTTGGCGTAAAACAACAGATGGCACCATAAAAAACCCTATTCCAGCTCTTTCGCTTATCATTGTGGCATTGTTGGATAGAAACAAATATTGTGTTAAAGATGTGAATGTTTACATTTCAACTCAGTGCGAATTTTGCAGTAATTAATGAGTTATGGCGAATTCACAGGAACGTAGTTGGTATGTATTGTATCACCTCAGAATTCTCTTGTCAGTAGGTGCCGCATGTTGAAACTCCCGTCTGAAGGCACGCTGAATTCTCACTACACTCCGTGTGCTATGGTATTCCAATACACAACAACTACGTTCCTGTGGGTTCGCCATAACTCTCTAAATGCTGCAGAATTCCCTCCGAGTTGAAATGTAAACATTCACACCATTTAACACAATATGCTTCTATTCAACAATGCCACAATGACAACCGAAAGAGCGGGGAAGCGTCTTTGTTCTTTCTATGGGTTTTTTCTTGTTTTTTTTTCCGCCAACAATTATAATTAATTACACATTCCCTGAAATTCTTTGACACGTTCGTTCTAATGGCATCGGTATGAATTTCGTAATACGAATAGTTACAAAATTATTGCAGTTCATATCATGCAATGTTTCTGTGGACACACTGTATTTGAGTATTTAATTAGGCCTACGTTAGGCGTACTGAATATAAATAAATACAGTGTACCACCTTAAAAATCTTTATTGTCTGATTATTTTGCATATAGACTCCAGTTTTAATGGTATTAAAGTTATTATATATATATATATATATATATATATATATATATATCTGTGGCCGAAAGGAAAAAGGTCTTAAGTCATTTTTTTGTGAAAATCAGATTTTTATATATTCTGAAAGCGGAAACAATTCTCTACAATCTGATAAAACGGTTGAAGTCAAATAAGACTCCTGACTGGATTTATAGAGCGTTACCAAATGTCCTAAGTACTTTTTGAATCGAGCACACACAGAATAAAGGGCTTAAGGATATTTAATGCTTTATTCCTTACAAACAACTATATGTTTACTTTCCTTGCTTCCCTATTAAAAAGGCCTAACTTGTATTTTAGCCATTTTATCACATACTGATGCCCTTTCCTTTTAAAACTTTAAGCACGAGGGTAAAGAGTCCTATAATTATATAAGACTCATTTTGCATTCCTAATAATTTACATTTCTCAATTATTTTGACACGAAAAAGGTCTTATGTTTACATAGTCCCTTCTACTTAGTTTGGGTTCTAGTAATATTGAGTAATATTGTACATACAGATATTATATTATCATAATTTTCTCCAAAATCCAATGCACGGGTCTTCTGACCGTACGTGCTTTGTACCGGAAACAAATCCTCCTTTGTAGGTTCCCCCCTCCACCTATGATTATTTCCAACTACTCTCTAAAAGAACACACATATTAAAATGGAAATGGCACAATAAAACATATTACATAATATATCCTAACCTAAAAGACATAAAAGTGTACAGTTGGGTGGATACTATTATCCCTTCCTCAGTTCGCGTCACAAACTTCAAGAGCTGAAGTTCTAATCTTTCTCGCCTTCAGGAGGAACAATCCAGTCTTTTGTTCCCATTCACTATTCCCCACGAGGTCAAGACATGCAAGCGAACTCCTACTCTGGTTTAGCATCGAGGGTGGTAGATATTTTCTCCGTACATGTTCCAATTGGACACACTGTAATAAAATATGCTTATAGGAGTCCTTTTCTTTCCAAAGCGGACAAAGATGCTCCCCTTCTTCGTTGACAATTTATTACCCTTCCATGCTCCCAATATTAGCCACGCTAAACCTGCTCTGCTGTCTTTGTTATAAGAATTTATGTAGTCACACCTCCCCCAGTTAAGCATGAGATCTGATTGTAAATGTAGTGAGGACTTTTCCGAACATTGGAGCTCAATCTCTTGCCTCTCGATATCAATTAAACGCATCTTAACATTACGCCATACATTCCTCCTGTTATTCTCTCCTTTCTCCCACACCCATCCCATTCCTATATGATGCAGCCCTCTCTGTAGTTTATAAACCTACCCCTTTTCCCAACCCTCTCTTTGTTGAACTTTGTAGCAAATCGACCGTAGAAGCGACTGATCCCCAAATATAATTTTTAACCAGTATTTTAAAAGAGCTTAAGTGCGGCTATTTTTGGAAATAATCAAGAAAATTGTTAAATGAGCAACATTACCTATTTCATAACAAATATAAACAAATAATATCCAGGAAAAACCTCTTAATAAAAAAAAACTCTATAATTGACACCAATTTCAATCTTTCTACTGCTCTCCTGAAAAGTATAAAATTTTTACTTAAGACCTTTTTCCTCCCGGCCAAAGATGTATATATAATTTAGAACATCAAAATCCAGGCCCCTGTGGCGCATGAAAACCAAAGCAACGTTCATAGCAGATGTTTTCTCCGCTCGAACTATCTGAACAGCAATGCCAGACCCGACTGCAGACTCTGCAGTTTTCTCCCGTTTTGTCTCGGGCTCAATTCAATTTCCTGTTGTAAATAATTCAATTTGTGCACAAGTTGCACAATGTGCGGCTGAACGGAGTGGCTCTCATTCAGTGGAATACCCTCGCTCGCCTCTGGCAGCACATCAGAGGACGCACGACTCTACACCGTAATCAAGTGCCAAATGCAGTTTCTCTAATTATCACCACGAGCCCAAACGCTAGCCAAGACGTACACGTGCGAAATGTGGGAGCTGCAGCCTCGTTCACCCACTCTGACACCCGGATGCGACCAGGCTGGAATGTAAGCCTACAACGTCCTGTACTGAGGTTGAGTAGGAACGTTTCAGGCTACAAATTCAGCCCACAAAGCTTCGATTTCAGACGGCGAAGGGATGTCTCCTGTAAGATCTGGGTGACAAACAGTTTTACTGTGGATTCTCTTTCTTGAAACAAATTCCAACGATTAAGATAAGTCTTACGTCCATTCTCGGTTATTTTTCCGAATCCGTTTCTCCGAAACCAACATTCTTAACTTTGTACTTCCGAATTGTACTTTTTCCGAAACCAACTTTCCAAAAGCTATTCCTAATGGATGTCTATATTTTTACGAAAGGAAATTCTTTCGTTAAACATTATTTCTGCACGAGAATTCATGAAAGTGGAACAATACTTCGGCTAAATATTTGGTAAATTTGTTATATAAATAACTTTCCTGTGTTAATTCCCAATGTTACATTTTTCAGAAAGGAATTTTTTTCGTTAAACATTATATCTGCACGAGAATTCATGAAATTGGAACAATACTTCGGCTACATATTTGGTAAATTTATTATATAAATAACTTTCCTGTGTTAATTCCTAATGTTACATTTTCCAGAAAGGAAATTCTTTCCTTAATCATTATTTCCTCATGAGAATTCATGAAATTGGAACAATACTTCGGCTAAATATTTGGTACATTTGTTATACAAATAACTTTACTGTGTTAATTCCTAATGTTACATTTTCCAGAAAGGAAATTCTTTATTTAAACATTATTTCCTCATGAGAATTCATGAATGGGAACAATACTTCGGCTAAATATTTGGTAAATTTGTGATATAAATAACTTTTCTGTGTTAATTCCTAATGTTACATTTTTCAGAACGGAAGTTTTTCGGTAAACATTATTTCTGCACGAGAATTCATGAAAGCGGAACAATATTTCGGCTAAATATTTCGTAAATTTGTTATATCAATAACTTCCCTGTGTTAATTCCTAATGTTACATTTCTCAGAAAGGAATTTTTTTCGTTAAAAATTATTTCCGCATGAGAATTCATGAAATTGGAACAATACTTACTTACTTACTGGCTTTTAAGGAACCCGGAGGTTCATTGCCGCCCTCACATGAGCCCGCCATTGGTCCCTATCCTGAGCAAAATTAATCCATTCTCTATCATCATATCCCACCTCCCTTAAATCCATTTTAATATTATCTTCCCATCTACGTCTCGGCCTCCCTTACGATCTTTTTCCCTCCTGCCTCCCAACTAACACTCTATATGCATTTCTGGATTCGCCCATACGTGCTACATGCCCTGCTCATCTCAAACGTCTAGATTTAATGTTCCTAATTATGTCAGGAGAAGAATACAATGCGTGCAGGTCTGTGTTGTGTAACTTTCTCCATTCTCCTGTAACTTCATCCCTCTTAGTCCCAAATATTTTCCTAAGAACCTTATTCTCAAACACCCTTAACCTATGTTCCTCTCTCAAAATGAGAGTCCAAGTTTCACAACCATACAGAACAACCGGTAATATTACTGTTTTATAAATTCTAACTTTCAGATTTTTCGACAGCAGACTGGATGATAAAAGGAAATTAGAACAATACTTCGGCTAAATATTTGGTAAATTTGTTATATAAATAACTTTCCTGTGTTAATTCCTAATGTTATATTTTTCCGAAAGAAATCTTTTTCGTTAAGCATTATTTCCGCATGAAAATTCATGTGTTACAATACTTCGGCTACAAGTTAGGTAAATTTATTATATAAACGACTTTATGAGAATTTATGAAAGTGTAACAATACTTTGGATAAAGATTTGGTGAATTTATTATGTAAACAACTTTACGAGAATTTGTGAAAGTGTGACAGTGTCTCTACGCACTTGAATCAATTCGGACCTCTCCTTACTTAAATTCCGATAATCGATTGGAACGTACCATTCTTTAGAAGCCGAGAATTAATTCGGATGGAGCGGAAAAATGTATATGAGAAACTTACGTTGTATGCAGTCGACAACTTCTTTGAAATAATAAGTAAAGAAAGATATAAAAGGAGAGAAACAAAGAAAAAATGAGGAAGGAAAACAATAATTTAGAGGTAAAAAAAATGAAATGAGAAAGAAAAATAAGAGAGAAAAGAAAAGAAACAGGGGTGAAAGAAGAAAGAAAATTTTAAATTATGTGCAAATTAAGAAAGAAGGATTAGGGAAAACACGGGAATTTAACTGGAAGCAAGTAAAGAGATAGGTTTGGAAGTAAATCTCGAAAATACAAAGTATATGATTATGTCTCGTGACGAGAATATTGTACGAAATGGAAATATAAAAATCGGAAATTTATCTTTTGAAGAGGTGGAGAAGTTCAAATATCTTGGAGCAACAGTAACAAATATAAATGATACTCGGGGGGAAATTAAACACAGAATAAATATGGGAAATGCCTGTTATTATTCGGTTGAGAAGCTTTTATCATCCAGTCTGCTGTCAAAAAATCTGAAAGTTAGAATTTATAAAACAGTTATATTATCGGTTGTTCTTTATGGTTGTGAAACTTGGACTCTCACTTTGAGAGAGGAACATAGGTTAAGGGTGTTTGAGAATAAGGTTCTTAGGAAAATATTTGGGGCTAAGAGGGATGACATAATTAGGAACATTAAATCCAGACGTCTAAGATGGGCAGGGCATGTAGCACACATGGGCGAATCCAGAAATGCATATAGAGCGTTAGTTGGGAGGCCGGAGGGAAAAAGACCTTTAGGGAGGCCGAGACGTAGATGGGAAGATAATATAAAATGGATTTGAGGGAGGTGGGATATGATGGTAGAGAATGGATTAATCTTGCTCAGGATAGGGATCAAAGGCGGGCTTATGTGAGGACGGCAATGAACCTCAGGGTTCCTTAAAAGCCAGTAAGTAAGTAAGTATTAAGAAATAAGGGGAAATAATAGACTATAAGAGTGTTGAGAATTAAAAAGAATGAAAGAAAGTAGAAAGAAAACAAATGACATAGAGAAAAGCGGAGAATTAAGAGTAAGACAATAAAGATATACGAAAAGAAATTGAATAAAAAGAAAAGAGAGATTTATAGAAAGAAAAACGAGGAATTTAATAAAATTATTAGCCAGCTCACGTCTATTTGAACGTTGCTCGAGTGAGAGTTACAAGTTACAGTACTGATTTTTTTCACTCGGACAAATACGTGCAATATAGCGTCAGAGCCTTTGCAACAGAAGGAATGCTCCTGACCCGGCGAATGAAATTCCCTGGGTCTTCAGTTACATGGCGCGACGCTCCTCGGATCAGACTTGATTTTTTTGACCCCATCCATCCTCGTTAGGAGAAAACAGGCGCTAGGCCGGTCCGCATGTGTCCTGCAGGGCGATGCTGATATGTCCAGATACCCTCTACAGCCTAATCACCCCCACAACATGCCAGCAAAATCATTCAGCGTCATTACGCTATTAACACAAGATACATTATTACAGCAGGATTCATGGGAAAATAATAATTCCTGCAGCAAAATGTAATGAAGGTGCTTTCTCCTAAACAACAAGATACAGTACGTATGTGTGCAGCGATGCTTACCTCAGTTCTGCAACGCTTCTTCCACCTGTTTGTTATATTGCTTTCGTGGTATTAATTCCCTTATTCTGCAGATTAAAAAATTTAATTAAATTCTAAGACAGGAATTACGACTTTTCATATTGTTGGTTTCATTAAGTTCCACAGAAATATTCACGGTTGAAATGTGACCACTTGTACTTATTTCTATGAAATGAAAAAAATTTTTCGGCTGTTGGTAGAAGGAAATAAAACAAAGGATTTTTCTCGCGTGGAAGGCATTCTGGACTCTCAAGTTCATCGTACTGGAGAGAACACTCAGGAAGAAACTCAGAATAGAAATATTGGAGACCTGCGTAACTCCTGTACTGTTATATGGGTGTCAGACATGGTCTCTCACTGCCAAACTTCGTAACAGTCTCCAAATATGCCAAAGAAAGATGCTGAGAAGGATACTAAGCTTATCACTGAGGGACAGAGTTCCAAACGAAGTGCTACAAAAGATATCAGCAATTAAAGATCCAGCACTGCAAGCCACCAACACCAAATGAAAGTGGGGAGGCCATGTTGCAAGACTTAGAGACGGAAGATGGATGCAGAAATTCACACTATGGGATCCCCGCATTGGCAAGAGATTACGCGGAAGACCAAGAAGAAGATGGGTCGACCTCTCCAGTGAACGTGTAGGAAGCCATTGGTCAAGCAGAGCAAGACGTAGGGAAGACTGGAAAAACCTAAGAAGACAAGTGAACAACGACTAAAACCACTGCGACAGAAACAAGCGAACAATATCCAACAGTGCACAATCTGAACCAAGTGAACAATTCCAAGCATGTAAACATCTCTTACGCTGAGTAGCTCACCGCGTGAGACAAATAGAGCTCTCCCTTTATAGGAGGAGGCTTTGCCCTTAACGGGACATTTTTAGGCTAATCAATTCATTTTCATTTGGTAAAAAAGTGTACTGTATATATTATTTATTTCTTCCTGTAACCACTACATGTTGCCATTGACAAAGAGTACCATGATACAAAAAATATAGAGTAAATGCCTTGAGGCTTAATGAAACATTGTTTTTTTATTGAGTTATTTTACGACGTTGTATCAACATCTAGGTTATTTAGTGTCTGAATGAAATGAAGGTGATAATGCCGGTGAAATGAGTCCGGGGTCCAGCACCGAAAGTTACCCATGAAACATTGTTGTTGCAGTGAAAAATAACAAATTGAAATAGATTGAAACACATGATAATATACGAGGTAACGTCAAGAAGATGCGAATTAGTCATGGTCCATATGTATGATGTCTGAAAATAGCTATTGATCCTTTGAGTGCTGCAATTGTTAGATCTCTTAAAATATCTTTATGCAGGTCAAAAGATTTACAGAAGTCGACTAGGAACCGGGGTATGGTCCCACGGGCTCCTATCATTAGTCCCGTAATGACGATGGATTCCAGATAAAAATTGATTGAAGGTTCATATATATTCCTTTTTTCCTCGTGTACTTCTTCTGGATGGTGTTCATGCGACTGGAATCTCACAATAGATCCTATGATGTAACCTTCAAGGAGGGAGGTTTAAATGCAATTATGTCGATCCTCCTATTACTGCCCTCACTGGGGCGTACTTCTTCATATACTGAATAACATTTGTTCCTTAAGGTAGTTGCTATTATAGATCTTAATGTATGATGCCGCGTATTTCGTAGAAGTTCACCGTCTTGACAGGCCCCCAGGACATGGGCAAGGGTTTCAATCTCTCTGTCGCAACGTCCTCTAATCATGCGACTGCCTCCTTGCTGGGACTTGTAAAGTATCTGGGTGACAAAACTTTTTTCTGAAACTGTACATTCCATGTTTTGGTTTGGGGCAAGGCAGCTTCATCTGTTGAACAACAGGGTATCTAGGAGCTTCTGCATTTTTTCTGCAGCAAACGAAAGAGCATAATATTTGTCTGAACAAGATATGATATATGTAGTAACTTAAGGACATAAAAAATGGAGCTCTCTCCTTGCTGCAAATCCTTCAAATGTTAAACATACACTAATGAGTAGCTTGTTAGCATGGGCTAGAAATTTGAACAATCGTGTTAAAATTTTTACGTGCATTTTCGTTCCACCAACGATTTCTAGATGGATGTTAGCTCACAGGTTTGTTAGCTCTCACCACGTTAGTTGGAACTCTCGCGAAAATTGGGGATAGTGTGAATTAGGAAGGTCATGTCAGAACCAATGCTTTTCTGTTCGTCTTTCACCCGCTTCACAATATTGCAATCTTATTGACAAATATTATTATTTGTTATTGAAAATTAATCGCCAGACTAAATGCTGACTCAATGGATTTTAAAGGATGAACCAACATCCAGTAAAAAGTTATTTTAATGGGCTGTATACAGAGCTCTACGCCGCAGAAAACAGATTCTCTTATCGGTCAAATATTACTGCCCCACTTCATGACGATTGAAACATCTGCCAAGTTCGTACCAGACTTTCTTGTCCTCCTTTGACGAACACATGGTAGGGATTTCGTAACGAAAGCCAGAAACAACGTCGAGTCTTCACTTCAGACAACAAAGAATAGGTCTATCGTAACAATTACGAACAAATATTCATGATCCATATGGGACTTCATCCCATGACCGTGGCATTAGCTTACAGTAGTATTATACCTACATCGATTGCATTGTGGTCGGTCTAGTCATCTGGCTATCCACACTATTATCAGCGATGAAATATATCGCCGAAGGTTCAAAGGTAATTCCAAGCAATATCGTAAGTAATAACAGCTCAAGTTACAAATAACAGAGAGCATCGTCTGCCTGGTTCAATATATACATTGCAGAACATTAGTTTAATGACAGAACAACACAATATTTCGTACCTGTCTTACACGACTGTTTTCCACTCTACAGGAAGGCCATAAAGTCTACGCACATGGCAAAGGTGACCATTTCTTTACGTCTATTTTTCTTCTGATCTGCATTTTGGTGTAATATTCCTCAACATCATTTTTCCCTCACTTTATTTCCTTCTTCTTTTTCTCACCTTCTACACTTTCTATACTTCCTCCTTTTCTCCTTTCTTCCTCATCTTCACTTCTTTTCTCCTTTCCCTTTCTAGACTTCATTTTCCCCTTTTCTTCCTCGCTTCCTTCACTTCTTTTCCACCCTTTCCTCGTTGTTTTCTTCACTTTCCTTTCCACTACGTTTTCCTCATTTTCTTTTCGCCTTTCTTTCTCCTTTTCTTCACTTCCTTTACTCCCTTTTCCATATTTCTTCATTTCCTTGTCCCCTTGTATTCCTCGCTTTCTGCACTTCCTTTCCCAATTTCTTTCTTCTTTTCCTCATTTTCTTCCTCTCTTTCTTCACTTCCTTTTCTTCCTCGCTTTATTCACTTCCATTTCCCCCCTTTCCCTCCCAACTTTCTTCACTTCTATTTCTCTCTTTTCTTAATAATAATAATAATAATAATAATAATAATAATAATAATAATAATAATAATAATAATAATAATTATCATTATTATTATTATTATTATTATTTATTTATTCTGGCGAAGTTAAGGCCATCAGGCCATCTCTTCCACTTAGACAGAAACAAAAGAAGCTGATACAATTTTACTAATATTTAAAGAACGTTAATAAAAAATTTATACAGTCATACAAGCACAAGTTGAGTAAGTTAATGAAAACATACTAAATAATAATTACAAAATAATATAAGGCTAGAAGTTACACTCAATGAATATGCAACCGGTAAGTGAACCAATATTACAAATTACAAGAATAACAAATTCAAAGTAAATTATAACTATACAACACTGAGGAAAATTACATATATATGTTGTATAGTTATAATTTACTTTGAATTTGTTATATATATATATATATATACACACACACACAAAGGAGAATTAAACATGAATACTGGTCACGTGTTTAAGCAATTCACTTTTACATTGCAATATCGTTCGACAGTTCCTGAGGGCGCTGGGTAGGGAGTTCCAGAAACGAATTGCTGATGCTGTGAATGAGGAAGAATAGTGAGCTTCCTTGCATTCTTTACTTACTTTTTCCATACTATCTTCCTCGCTTTTATTTCCTTTTCCAAATTTCTTACTCGTCTGCTTCACTTCCGTTTCTCCCATTTCTTCCTCGCTTTCTTCATTTCCATCCTCCCCTTTTATTTCTTTCTTTCTTCACCTCCTTCCCCAATTTTCTTCCTCTAATTCTTACTTTCCATTTCTCCTTTCCTTCCCAAACTTCTTCACTTCCATTTCCCTCCCCTGACTCAACTTCTTCATTTCCATTCCTCCGTTTTTTGTTCGACTTCTTCACTTCCAATCCCTCTTTCCTTCCTTGACTTCTTCACTCTCAATTCGCATTTCCTTTCTCGAGTCCTTACTTCGAATCCCTCTTTCCTTCCTCAATTTCTTCACACCCAATCCCTCCTTCCTTCCTCGACTTCTTTACTTTATCCTTTGCTTTCTTGACTTTCACTTTTCCCCTTTAATTTCTCATTTTTTTACTACTCTTTCCCTTTTCTATATCATGTCCTTGTATTCATTTTTTCTCATGTTCCTCATATTTAATTTCTTTTCCTTTTTCTCCCCCACCTTCTCTCTCCTCTTTCGTTTTCTCATCATCTCTTCCTATTACCTATCTTTATTTCTTCCCCTTCCCCTTATCTTTCTGCTCAGTTTTTCTTCTTTCTTTTCCTATCCCGTCTGACTACTATTTCCTCTGCTCGTCTTTCTCTTCACCTCCTCTTCCTGCTACTCATTTCCTCCTTTTCTTCTCCTCTTCCCTGTGTGTTCAAACTTTATTACGGTCACTCTGTATATATTAAGCTCCTATTAACGAAGTTTGAATATGCGCGGCGACGCACTGGACAACGAGGATTATTTGTTGAAATAACAGTTCCACGCTTCATCCGACGTTTAACTTTGCTGAAAGTAGTAGAACTATACAATCCATACAAAAACGTGATCATGCGCAGTGCACTGAGTACAGTTTGTAGAATATAACTAGATCATGCACAGCGAAATGAACGTACAGTTTGTACAATATAGCTAGAACCACGCGCAGTGAAATAAGTGTATAGCCTACACCAGTGATGTCAACTGATGCCCATAGGAGCAAGCGCGCGCTTTAGAGCCCAGGAGAGCCTGAGCGCTTTACAGCGGAAAGGAAAGAGACAGACGAAAGAGGTAGTATATGCCGCTTGGTCGAGCTATATACAGGGATGGCCAGCACTGATTCAATGGATAAAGGGAAGAGAACTTATTAAAACTGCATCTATGTTAATTTTCAGATGTGTCTGAGAAGTATAAGTGAATTATAAGAATGTAAGTTTTAATTTTAATGTTCATTTTTCACAACTTTGCTTTTTTATTCAAAAGGAATATTTTCTCAACTTTTTTTTTTACAGAAAAGTGAAATTTTCAGATATGTTTGATTAGTAGCCTTACAGGTACTAAAACAATGTTATCGTAAATCTAATATATCGTAAATACGTATTACTGAAGGTATTGTTTTAAAATGTTTGAAAATATTTGCATGGAAAATGTTTGTAAGGAAATGAATTAACAAAGCAAATACTGTTACATCACAAACAAAAGATATGTGCCTATGTGTTGGTAAAACGGCAGCTCTATAGCTTCAGCTGATTTCGAGACAATTTAATATTCTGATAACAGAAAGTTGCGCACCAATATCACCTAAAAGCATAATGCGATAAGAGTTTTATTACATATTAGTTACAGTTAAAACATATACCTAGGCAACTTTGCTTTGTACTATAATATTGTTTTGATTACTTTTATAAGGCTAAAGATACCATCAATATCAGTTTCAACTTATCATGTCATATTCAGTGTCTTTCTTTGGGATAACACTTTCTTTATGAATGATGTGTTTAATTCACTTAGTACAATATAGTTGTAGTTAGTATGGAATTTGTGTGAATATTCCTTCTTTACTCTTTATTATGTTATTAACGTTTAAAATACAACTGCAATATTAGGCTAAGAAATAGGTGTTAGTACTTTTGTTTTACAGACAATATAGAAAATAACAAACAGAAAGAAGCCACAAAAAATAACGACATAAAATTTCACGTTCCGTTTGAAGTTTGTGCACCACTGTTTTCTTAATCCAACAGGTTGCTTATTCATATACACAACCCTTCCTCTTTCCATACTTAGCGCTTGCTGCCCGCGCACGATATCAAGGTCAGAAAAATGCGCTTGCTTTGACATCATGGCCTACACAATACAGATAGCACAGGCGCTGTGAATGTATGTTATGCAATCCATGGCGTGACAGCCCATGAAGAGCCAGGGTCGACCAACCGACTGCTGACCTCACATCCACATGCCTCAGCAGAGGTGAACGGTCGTCCAACCAGAACAAGCGTATCGCATGGTCAGCACGATGATCCCGCAAGCCATTATAGCTGGTTTCCGAAACCGGATTTCGCTGTCTATTGCAGCTACCAAAATTCATCGCGATGCTGGGTAGACAACGGTCCTATACACTGTTCTAAATTTCATAAGAAAATTCCTTTCTCAAGAGGACTCGAACCAGAGAACATTCCGCAACGCGTTTCTAAGACCATGACGATATAATGCGGGATGAATGTATGTACGACCTATGTAAAATATTTAACCATGGCCTGTAAAGAAAAAAGGTTTAAATATAGTTTAGTGTAATGGGTATACAATATAGCAAGACTATGCGCGGTGATGTGTACCTATGCAATATAACCTAGAACATGCGCAGTATAATGGGCGTGATGTATGCCTATGCAATGTAACCTAGAACATGCGCAGCATAATGGGCGTGATGTATGCCTATGCAATGTAACCTAGAACATGCGCAGTATAATGGGCGTGATGTATGCCTATGCAATGTAACCTAGAACATGCGCAGCATAATGGGCGTGATGTATGCCTATGCAATGTAACCTAGAACATGCGCAGTATAATGGGCGTGATGTATGCCTATGCAATGTAACCTAGAACATGCGCAGTATAATGGGCGTGATGTATGCCTATGCAATGTAACCTAGAACATGCGCAGTATAATGGGCGTGATGTATGCCTATGCAATGTAACCTAGAACATGCGCAGCATAATGGGCGTGATGTATGCCTATGCAATGTAACCTAGAACATGCGCAGTATAATGGGCGTGATGTATGCCTATGCAATGTAACCTAGAACATGCGCAGTATAATGGGCGTGATGTATGCCTATGCAATGTAACCTAGAACATGCGCAGCATAATGGGCGTGATGTATGCCTATGCAATGTAACCTAGAACATGCGCAGTATAATGGGCGTGATGTATGCCTATGCAATGTAACCTAGAACATGCGCAGTACAATGGGCGTGATGTATGCCTATGCAATGTAACCTAGAACATGCGCAGTATAATGGGCGTGATGTATGTCTATGCAATGTAACCTAGAACATGCGCAGTATAATGGGCGTGATGTATGCCTATGCAATGTAACCTAGAACATGCGCAGTACAATGGGCGTGATGTATGCCTATGCAATGTAACCTAGAACATGCGCAGTATAATGGGCGTGATGTATACCTATGCAATGTAACCTAGAACATGCGCAGTACAATGGGCGTGATGTATGCCTATGCAATGTAACCTAGAACATGCGCAGTACAATGGGCGTGATGTATGCCTATGCAATGTAACCTAGAACATGCGCAGTATAATGGGCGTGATGTATGCCTATGCAATGTAACCTAGAACATGCGCAGTATAATGGGCGTGATGTATGCCTATGCAATGTAACCTAGAACATGCGCAGTATAATGGGCGTGATGTATGCCTATGCAATGTAACCTAGAACATGCGCAGTATAATGGGCGTGATGTATGCCTATGCAATGTAACCTAGAACATGCGCAGTATAATGGGCGTGATGTATGCCTATGCAATGTAACCTAGAACATGCGCAGTACAATGGGCGTGATGTATGCCTATGCAATGTAACCTAGAACAAGCGCAGTACAATGGGCGTGATGTATGCCTATGCAATGTAACCTAGAACATGCGCAGTACAATGGGCGTGATGTATGCATATGCAATGTAACCTAGAACATGCGCAGTATAATGGGCGTGATGTATGCCTATGCAATGTAACCTAGAACATGCGCAGTATAATGACGTGATGTATGCCTATGCAATGTAACCTAGAACATGCGCAGTACAATGGGCGTGATGTATGCCTATGCAATGTAACCTAGAACATGCGCAGTATAATGGGCGTGATGTATGCCTATGCAATGTAACCTAGAACATGCGCAGTACAATGGGCGTGATGTATGCCTATGCAATGTAACCTAGAACATGCGCAGTACAATGGGCGTGATGTATGCCTATGCAATGTAACCTAGAACATGCGCAGTACAATGGGCGTGATGTATGCCTATGCAATGTAACCTAGAACATGCGCAGTATAATGGGCGTGATGTATGCCTATGCAATGTAACCTAGAACATGCGCAGTATAATGGGCGTGATGTATGCCTATGCAATGTAACCTAGAACATGCGCAGTATAATGGGCGTGATGTATGCCTATGCAATGTAACCTAGAACATGCGCAGTATAATGGGCGTGATGTATGCCTATGCAATGTAACCTAGAACATGCGCAGTACAATGGGCGTGATGTATGCCTATGCAATGTAACCTAGAACAAGCGCAGTATAATGGGCGTGATGTATGCCTATGCAATGTAACCTAGAACATGAGCAGTACAATGGGCGTGATGTATGCCTATGCAATGTAACCTAGAACATGCGCAGTATAATGGGCGTGATGTATGCCTATGCAATGTAACCTAGAACATGCGCAGTATAATGGCGTGATGTATGCCTATGCAATGTAACCTAGAACATGCGCAGTACAATGGGCGTCATGTATGCCTATGCAATGTAACCTAGAACATGCGCAGTATAATGGGCGTGATGTATGCCTATGCAATGTAACCTAGAACATGCGCAGTACAATGGGCGTGATGTATGCCTATGCAATGTAACCTAGAACATGCGCAGTACAATGGGCGTGATGTATGCCTATGCAATGTAACCTAGAACATGCGCAGTACAATGGGCGTGATGTATGCCTATGCAATGTAACCTAGAACATGCGCAGTATAATGGGCGTGATGTATGCCTATGCAATGTAACCTAGAACATGCGCAGTACAATGGGCGTGATGTATGCCTATGCAATGTAACCTAGAACATGCGCAGTATAATGGGCGTGATGTTAAGTTCCCTGGTGATCTCCTAAGGGGCTATTCACTGGGGATTTTTTTTTGTAGGTTTCGCCAGTTCCTTCGTAACACTTATATACACCTAAATCTAATTTAAACCACAGGACAACACAAACACCCAGGCCGTACATTACAAGGAACATTTCTTAACAAAGGAAAAATCCCTTGGCATAATCAGGGACCGAATTCGAAAGCTCCTAGTTAGAAATCAGCGTAGGTAATCACAAGACCAAAGCATTGACCAAATTGAGTGTATGGCCTGTTCAATATAAATACAACAGACTCAGCGAACTGAGTTTAAAGTCTGTACTATACAGTATTTTATGCTCGACCATGCCGAAATGTAGTAATTATACACCTGGTAGTAGCCCTTTAATGGACCTCATTAAAGTACACCTATTCAGTATAGTTCAGTTGTTCAGCCAATGAGAAATCACCATTGTAGCATTATAAAAGCGCAAGTATCGATTATTCTCGGATATGCAATCGAAAGACAACTGGCGAAAAGTCACGGAGGCTGGAAATCCAATACTGTCGCAGAAGGTTATGTTCTGTTACTATAATAAGTAGCGTTAATTGTAAATAATATTCAAATAAATTCAAATTGTCATCTCGTTTTTCAATTCTAAATCAATTTCCAGGTTATATCAAGACTAATGTCCATGTTATTCTCTAGATTATATCAAGGTCAATGACATGCGTGCCTCGGAAAAAATCAATACTTTCGCGTCTGCGCACATCTCACAATTTAGAAGGTCAGTTCCGCTCGTCACTTACATAACCATAACATGAATACTTATGAATAATTTAAAGTTAGAAATATGGTCGAGCATAAAAAGTCGTATGAAACTTGCCTATAATGGTAATTAAGACGCTCGTATGCAAATTATGAAACTTGCTTGCGCTCGTTTCATAAACAAACATACTCACGTCTTAATTACTACCATTATAGGCTCGTTGCATAATGTACTATTTTTTAATAGCATGAGTGTTACAATACTTCTTGTATAAAATGTTTAATAAATAATCAGATTTACTTCAATCCTCAATATCTCGAAAACAGGTTTTTGTCGGTTGGTCTCTTATTGCGTAACTTCATCCAATTTATCGCTGATAATTTTTTTTTTCGCTTTTTTTAGTCAATCTCGTCGCGCTCGATCGGCACCTCAAACGTTCGGATCGGATCAGATATCAAGGAGTTATGCTTATAGAACGGCCGCATGAACGTAGTTTTCGACGTATGTTTTCCCATCCGTCTCGCCGGCCTTGAGGATCCGATCAATTTCGTGGAGATGTTTACGATTACGGGATTCCTTTCTGTACACGGTGGTATACTTTTTCTTTGGATGTGTTTATTTTCTAACAAGATATAATCGATTTAATGTAACACTTTTTTAGATATTGTTGCCGTGTCGAATACAAAGACGTTCTACGTCAGTGATTTCAACGACAGCGCAAACGTGCTCATAGCCCTTATGCGCTGATCAGAGTACGTAAGGCACGCAGGTACAGGGACATCATTTTATTTTTACTTCAATTTTTATTGTACCTGCGTTTCTAAATGTACTTGACTCCCACCCCTTTCACTAATGTCCTTGCTAACGTCAGTCACACAAACTTACGGCCGCTGTTGCTAGCAGTGAAATAAACAGTACAGAGTACAGTATGTTTCAGAAATATGTTGCATTTTCTGTAGAAGAAAGAGCTTATATTATTGAAGTTTATTTTCACACAGGTATCGTGTGTAGCATAACTGAATTTATCTGTGTGGACTGAGCAAAACTGAAGATTAGAGTACAGTACCCTATAATATGGTGCGGTACTTAACAGCATTATTTAAAGAAGAGTTTTGTTTTACTGTTTGTAGGTATGAAGGACGATGATGGAAACTGGAATTACAATATAACCGAATGTAAACAACAGTTTTTTTTTCACAATTTCCTGATTATATAATTACGGAATATTTTTGTAGAAATGTCATTAATCTGGTAGATAAATTTAGAGCAACAGAGTGTACAGAAAGGAAGAAAAGTGTAATATGGCCAAGAAAGGTAACAGAAGATGCTAGAGAAAGGATGCAGCGAGGTCCTAATAAGTCGGTCAAGAAGTTAGCTGTAGAAATTGGGGTTTCTTACGGAAGTACTCACAAAATTCTCAGGAATAAATTAGGTTAGTAATATGCTGAATAAAGTAGACATTACGTAATGAATATAACCGCCTAAAGAGTTGAGTTTGTGAAAAAAAAAAAAATTGTTACCGCTACTATTCTACTGATTTTTGATAAAATACTGTAAAAGTAATTATCAAACTGAAAATCGTAATACTGCATTTCCCCGTAACATAAATGGATACACTACTTTTCTCTCCTCCTATAGCTAGTAAAATGATTTGTTTACATATTGCACTACCAACTCCAAACTCCTGTAATGGAAGGGGGGTAACAGTGTTTCCGAATATAGCCAGGTTAATGTTAAAAATATTGGTAAAAATTAAGTGATGTCCCTGTACAAGTCACTGGTGAACACAAGGGTTGTACATTACACATTGACGAAGAAGTCGTTCAGTAAGTGTCAGGCTCACTAGACTCTTGACTTCTTATGTAAGTGAAAGATGAGGTTGGTTTGTGGAAATGATTTAGTTATAAAGACAAGCAGTGTCGAACGCCGGAAATTATTAGTTCATCTACAGAATGATATAATATTCAAATTAGTTTGTTTTCATTGATATTAAATAGTAGTAAATGTATGTAAAGATATATTGCAGAGCTTCTTCCTCACAGCATTGTATTTATGTTTACAGAATAAAGTACAAACAAAAGTGTGTGCTGCTAATGGCGTAGACTCGTTACATGTCAGTTACGAGTTGTGTCTATAAATTGTCCAGATTTTCGTACATAAATTCTCAGTTTAACGATGTTTCTTACTATTACGATATTGTTCTGTCCACATATTTTGATTGTGTGAATATTTATCAGAATATTTATAGAAAAACAGAGACAGTCCAGAACTAGTTGATTCTACATGGATCGAGGAACGTAACTTTCTCAAGGATGTATTAGAGCACCTGAACGTTTTGAATTTGAGATCACAAGGAAAGAATCAATTAATTTTTGTCGACTGTATTATTAAAAGCTTTCAGATGAAGATTTCACTGTGGGTATCACAGATCTCACAGCACAATTTTTATAATTTCAACGCCTTCAGTCATTGACCTCCTGTTCAACAGTGTAAAATACTGCAATGTTTTAAAAAATCTCTGGGAAGAGTTCCATGGACGACTTAAAGATATTGACCTACTCCAGCTCAAGTTGGATTTGTATCGGCAAAAATCAGAAAAAAAAAAAAAAAAAACACCTCTGAATTACGCGAGAAGTCAGGAATTTAAATTTGTTTCTAGAAGTGTGATGATGCTCATATAAGTAGTACATGATTATGTAACAGTTAATAACAATAATTATGCCTAGGCTAACTATAGGCCTCATTATGTAAAACTGCTTAAGATAAAGAGAAGCTATGTTTATTATTTGTTATATCCTACTATTTTATAATTAATTGCATTTATCAGAGAGGTACATGTTACAAAAAATTGTTTTATTTCTTGTTTTCTTGTATGAATGTAACACATTATCTATTACCTAACGGCAGTTTAATTCATCTTGCAGTGATAGGCAAATATAGTTCATTTTGCTCACCCCTTCTTGTTCACCGCTACTGCTTGTAGAACAGATTCGTTGGAACCGGGAGCGCTTGGGAGCATGTAGCGTGCTCTGACCTTGACATTCCTGTTCTACGTAAAAAAAAAAAAAACAAAGAAATTCTTCCCGCAAAATAGTCATTTCATACATTATCACTGACTAAGAGACATTTGGCTTAAAATATGAAGAGGGTACGAGATCAGTGACAAGCCATGGTATTTCACTCTCACTAACCTAGAAACGTAACCCGCAATTTTGGAGTCACATGGACTGTGTGATGCGCCACTGCTAACCATTAGCATGGTTCACATATTAATGAAGTGACCTCGTTGACAAATATCCAATATTTGTTGGCTGTATTTCCGTAATTTGAATGATTCATCAGGTGTAAAGTGCCGCATGACGAGGGCATCAAGATCTACACAAGTCTGGTGTTTTGTTAATTACAGGCGAAGAGCAGAGTCAAGCTCTGACTGCTGGCATCCTAGACCTGTACAGAATGGAATATAAAAACACGGTAGTCAATCTAAGAGGAGTAGAGTAGAGTACGAGGAAGAGGAGTAGAGAACGACGAGTCCACACATGTGGAGCAACGGTCAGCGCGTCTGGCCGCGAAATCAGGTGGCCCGGGTTCGAATCCCGGTCGGGGCAAGTTACCTAGTTGAGGCTTTTTCCAGGGGTTTCCCTCAACCCAATACGAGCAAATGCTGGGTAACTTTCGGTGTTGGACCCCGGACTCATTTCACCAGCATTATGACCTTAATTTCATTCAGACGCTAAATAACCTAGATGTTGATACAGCGTCGTAAAATAACCAATAAGTAAATAAAAAGAACGACGAAAAAACTAGAGTAAAGTGCGAGGAAGAAGAGTAGAGTACGACGAAGAAAACTAGGGTAGAGTGCAAAGGAGAAGAATAGAGTGCGAGGAAGAAGAGTAGAGTGCGACGAAGAAAACTAGAGTAGAGTGCGACGAAGAAAACTAGAGTAGAGTGCAAAGGAGAAGAGTAGAGTGCAAAGGAGAAGAGTAGAGTCCGAGGAAGAAGAGTAGAGTGCGACGAAGAAAACTAAAGTAGAGTGCAAAGGAGAAGAGTAGAGTGCGAGGAAGAAGAGTAGAGTGCAATGGAGAAGAGTAGAGGCAAAGGAGAAGAGTAGAGTGCGAGGAAGAAGGAGTAAAGTGCGACGAAGAAAACTAGAGTAGAGTGCAAAGGAGAAGAGTAGAGTGCAAAGGAGAAGAGTAGAGTGCGAGGAAGAAGAATAGAGTGCGACGAAGAAAACTAGAATAGAGTGCAAAGGAGAAGAGTAGAGTGCGCGGAAGAAGAGTAGAGTGCGACGAAGAAAACTAGAGTAGAGTGCGGGGAAGAAGAGTAGAGTGGAAAGGAGAAGAGTAGAGTGCGAGGAAGAAGAGTAGAGTGCGACGAAGAAAACTAGAGTAGAGTGCAAAGGAGAAGAGTAGAGTGCGAGGAAGAAAACTAGAGTAGAGTGCGGGGAAGAAGAGTAGAGTGGAAAGGAGAAGAGTAGAGTGCGAGGAAGAAGAGTAGAGTGCGACGAAGAAAACTAGAGTAGAGTACAAAGGAGAGGAGTAGAGTGCGAGGAAGGAGAGTAGAGTGCGAGGAAGAAGAGTGGAGTGCGACGAAGAAAACTAGAGTAGAGTACAAAGGAGAAGAGTAGAGTGCAAAGGAGAAGAGTAGAGTGCGAGGAAGAAGAGTAGATTGCGAGGAAGGAGAGTAGAGTGCGAGGAAGGAGAGTAGAGTGCGACGAAGAAAACTAGAGTAGAGTGCGGGGAAGAAGAGTAGAGTGGAAAGGAGAAGAGTAGAGTGCGACGAAGAAAACTAGAGTAGAGTACAAAGGAGAAGAGTAGAGTGCGAGGAAGGAGAGTAGAGTGCAAGGAAGAAGAGTGGAGTGCGACGAAGAAAACTAGAGTAGAGTACAAAGGAGAAGAGTAGAGTGCAAAGGAGAAGAGTAGAGTGCGAGGAAGAAGAGTAGATTGCGAGGAAGGAGAGTAGAGTGCGAGGAAGGAGAGTAGAGTGCGACGAAGAAAACTAGAGTAGAGCGCAAAGGAGAAGAGTAGAGTGCAAAGGAGAAGAGTAAAGTGGGAGGAAGAAGAGTAGAGTAGAGTGGAAGGGAGCTTAGAGTGAGAGGAAGAATAGAGTAAACTAGAGAACGAGGAAGAGAAAGGAGAATAGAGAACGATGGGACTGAATAGAGAGTAGAAAAGTGGAGGAAGACAATAGACGAAGGTATAATGGGAATGAAATATTGCATACAATAATAGTAGTAATAATAATAATAATAATAATAATAATAATAATAATAATAATAATAATAATCATCATCATCATCATCATCATAGCAGCAATATTAGAAAGAGTCGAATAAATGTATAGAAAGAGCGGTGAAAAATATGACATAAAGTAAGACAGAACCTAAAGAAATAACATAATCCGAGAGTATGAAAACCCATTTTGTGCGAGATCGTGCGTATTTGCTTGGCTTCCGCACAAAACCTATCCGCGGAAAGTTTAAAATTCCACATTCAGTATTCCCAACCTAACACACATAACAATTTCCCTCTTCTTACCGCTTAAGCGCGATATTCATTTTACTGCTTTAGGCTTTTAACAAATTATTTTAGAGACGTTCAATATAGTAATAATTATAAATTGGAAACTTACCACTGCAATTTCCCTAAATTGCACTGTTAATAATTGTGTTAAATATTTGCAAAAATTAAATAAGTCTACAACTCCACTAAAGTTACTGCATTCGTGATGCAAGTAACATTAAGGAAGCCGTGAAAAAATCAACAAGATTCCAGACTCATCATAGACTGGGGGGAAAAAAAGACAGACGTATATCACGGCCTGCTGGAGTATAGTAAACACAGAAAACATTTTAAAGCAATAATGTTGAAGATAGATATTTTTGTTTTGCAAATTTGCCGTCATTGAACAGAAACCAAGATGGAGATTTCATTGCAACTAATTAGAAATGCCTCTTTCAGGTATGTAATAAACGATCTTCGCACAAAATAATGAACGATACACGAGCGGTATGTTTGTTTTCATATTCTCGGAAATTAAAAAAGCTCAACTACGTTTCACTTTTTCAAACTTTTCCTCGAACATTAAAACTTCAACATACCGCTCTTGTAACATATATTACTATTTATCCACAATTAAAACACGTAATGAGTTATACTGCATGAATTCAGGAATAGAAAGTGAAATATAGTCAACTACAACGTTTAATAGGCAAAGAAAATTATCCTCACATGTTACGAGTCAGCTGAAACAATTTGTTTGTTCCGTTCAAGGAACCAAGTGAAGGTCTGGGTTTTACGACGTAAACATCTCGTGATGTAACACAATGCTACTGCATTATTCTAGTCATTTTCCACATTTACTGAAAGACAGCTGCTCGCTCTTTCGATATGCCCCACGAGGCCGCATATAGGATGAGTCGGCGGGAACCGTGCCAGAACGAATATCAAGCCTTCCGTCTGTCTGTCCGATCTCCCTTCGTCAAGGAATGAGACGTTAGGGTTAGAGCACTGCCCAGTTCAATGCTCTGCGAAACATCCAGTGCCTGCCGGGTGCGTCCCTTCCCATCGATGCAGAGATAGTTCCACTGGCCTTATTTCTTGAGGAGAATCGTGTACATTAAGGTACGGTCACACGTCGCTACTTTTCCAGCGCTGCAGTACAAAAAACTGCGCAACTCTCGTACTGCGACGTGTGAACAACGGTGCAACCCAAAAAGTAGCGGCTGCCGAACCTGCTGCCCGCTACTTTTTCAAGCTGCGCGCAGCTTAAAAGTAGCGACGTGTGAACAGGGTCTTCAGGGTTGTAGCCGCAGCATTTTTGATATCGGTTTTGTTGAAACTTTTGCTGCGGTTGCAACCAGTGTTACCACCCAAATGTGTCAATGACACTTTTATTGTTTGGATATATTTTAATGTGAGATGTGATGAAAATAAATGATTTGTAACAGTTACTAAATGTGCAACACAGTCTGAGAATATTTGCTGACGATATAATTCATTTTTTACATTTTCCATAGCGTAGTTTCAAACAGGAGGGTTGCCAACATTGATTACGTGAATATGCTTTTGGTTTTCATTTAAGTATACAGGCGTTTTTAAAAGCTTTATAGTAAAAATAATGCCAATTTCTGAATACTAGTTACGACAGAAAAGCAAATAATAGATAAGGAAGCTTTCGCATGAGTTTCTTAATAATGCGAACATAACCACAAAATGTGTATTGAGAAGTCAACACGGAGATGGAAACCTGCAGCATGACTGCGGCTGCAAAAGTTGCGCCTTGCGTGTGAACAGACTCGCAACCTCCAGTTGCAACTTTTGCAGCACTCGGGTTGCGCAGCACGAAAAGTAGCGTGCAAGACGCTTCTTTTGGTTCACGTGTGAACACGACACGCAACTTTTGCAGCTGCAGTACAAAAGTTGCGCAGCAAAAGTAGCGACGTGTAACCGCACCTTTATGTTGACATCATTCAAAGCAGAGTCCGATCAATGCGCCGATAACAGCTCGTGTGCATCAAGTCCGTCACATTAACAATGCAAGAGGAAAAAAGAAGACGAAAAATAGTAACTGAAGTACGGGTAACTGAGATTACAATACCTTCATGCATGTTGTAGCTTTACGCGTTCGATTGCTATCCCCATACGAGGTTATAAGTAAAGACCGTGTTGTTAGTCCCACAACATTAGAATGAGTATAATTTATCTTAGTAAGCATGATGATAGAGATATTCCGATAGTCAATATGATGTAATATAATATAATTTTATTTATGCTCGACCATGCCGAAATGTAGTAATTATACACCTGGTAGCAGACCTTTAATGCATGTCATTAAAGTACACCTACTCATTAAAGGTCAGGTCTTTCAGCCAATGACGACTCAGGTTACAACTGTTCAGCCAATGACAGGTCAGCTTTCTACCGTTATAAAACCACAAGTATCGATTATTCTCGGATATGCAATCGAAAGAGAATTAGCGAAAAGTCACGGAGGCTGGAAATCCAATACTGTCGCAGAAGGTTATGTTCTGTTACTATAATAATTAGCGTTAATTGTCAATAATATTCAAATAAATTCAATTTGTCATCTCGTTTTTCAATGTCTAATTTTATTTCAATGTTATCTCTGTAGGTTCTTATGGCCTAGCAAGGTCAATGTGGACATCTGTTCCTCGGAAAAAATAAATACTTTCGCGTCTACGCACATCTCATAACATACGGGACATTGCTCCAGGTCAGATACAATAAAATTAATAATATCAAGTTAGAAATATGGTCGAGCATAAAAAGTCGTATGAAACTTGCCTATAATGGTAATTAAGAAGCTCGTATGAAAATTATGAAACTCGCTTGCGCTCGTTTCATAAATATCCATACTCACTTCTTAATTACCTTCATTATAGGCTCGTTGCATAATGTACTTATTAGAGTTCAGTCTAAATGACATATCATAGTTTAAAATCCATAACACTTACAGAAGTAAATGATCATTGTACGTATATTATAACCAGGCTTCGAGACTTCGGATCCGATAGAGCAGTTCAGTGGGAAATCCGCATAACGGCGTATTGAGTATAGTGGTAAAGCGTACAGTGGGTGGGAGTACTGTAGAATGGATGCCAACAAATACGCAAAGGAAAGCGCTCTAGATTTGAAGGTTCTGACGAATAATTTGGTTTTCATACAAACCCATTTTCATACTGTGTCTGAAACTATTACACGGTTAGAAAAGTCAGAGCAAGAGATGCCAGAAGCCCTCAAATTAGTTGAGGAAATGACACAGAGAATTAATGAGACACCAAGTACACCGGTTACTGAACGTGTAAAACAGAAGTGGAGATCAATTTTATGTAAAAATAACGGATATGGATCACTGTGTAATATAAACAGCAAATTAGAGGACATAGAGTCACCCGAGAATAAAGGACTGTCTCTTAGAGACTGCAATGATGTTAGGTTTTTTTTCGTTTTGCTCCTATCACGTCATGCGACGTAGAGTGCAGCTTTTCACAGTACAAACTTTGGCAGATAACCGAAAAAGATTTACGTTTGAGACACTGAGAATGTATCTTGTAGTATATTGCAATTCGGTACTGTAACTGCACTTCTTAAAGACGACCAATAGGATAAATGAAGAAGTTAAAATTGCTACATGTTTATTTCCACCATTAATACTGTGTATAATTGAATACAAATGCTTATAAAAGACAGGAGAATAAATGCTTTTCACATTCTTTTGACATTGTCATTGTGTAATGTATATTTACTTTCAGAATGTACGTATGTGTGTGTTTCCCCATACTACCGTACTCTACTCTAAATAGCAACGTTGTTACCTCAACATATCTCTACCTTTCACTACCTGCAGCGAGTCAACAACCTATAGTACATGCATAGTAAACTTATTTTACCGGGTCCCAAGTCTCGAAGCCTGATTATAACATTGAAATGCAAACGTTTTCGCTCTTGGGCATCATCAGGCATTATACTCACAATATCTTATACAATTATATTTAACAGGTAATTTATGTTTACAATCTTGTGTATTTAATAAATGACAATTCGCATGGTAAACTCTATGGTAAGTAACAATCTGAAAATTTAAAATGAATACAGATATTAAAATTATATGTAATAAAATTGTAACTAAAATGTAATATTGGTCTTATATTTCTTAATTATAAAATTGTAATCATTAAAACAACAAAAATCATATGATGGTTATTGTATGTAAGAACACATTAAAGCAATAATCAGAGGACACAATACATCCACATACGCCGAACACATAACTATTGCTGACCACACATACAATAACATAAATCAATGTCAGTAAAAGTAAGTCAATATCCTTCTGTAGAACGCATAAAGAAATTTGTCTCGGATATCAGCTGAATGGTACATCGGTGCCACAAGTGAACACTTGTAAATACCTAGGTATATATTTAAGTAACAAACTGGGTTGGGAGGAACAAGTCACTAATACCACAAGGAAAGTCTTTAACGCACTACATTTCTCTATGCGTATTCTGAAGAAATCTAACAGAAAGTCAAAAGAATTAGCGTACAAAACCATTGTTCGCCCAATTATGGAATATGGAGCAGAAGGTTGGGATCCGTACAGACAAAACCAAATCGATTCAATAGAAAAGGTCCAACGCAAGGCAGCAAAATATGTCAAAATGGGGAAGGGACATGGTGAGGAGATAGTAAACGACTTAGGATGGGAACTTCTCAAGTCAAGGCGACGAAAAACCAGACTCACCGCATTGTTCAAGGCACAAATGGAACACAAAGCATGGACCGATATCAATGCTAGATTAGCAACATCATACTTAAGAAGGACTGATCAGATTAGGAAGTTTAAATGTAGAAAACAAAGAACGGACGTGGCAAAATTTTCCTTTGTTAACCGCACAATAGTAGACTGGAACAGCTTACCTGCGGCAATCTTTCAGGGTGGTCCTCTTAAAATCAATACATTTAAGTAAAGGTTGAGAAGATTAGACTGAAAATTTAATTGGAGGTGCAGTGTAATATTATTTAAGTTGTGTCATGTAATTAATTGAGTTGGTATATAATTAATTAAGTTGATATGTAATTAATTAAGATGATATGTAATTTAGTTGATATGTAAATAAATTAAGGTGATATGTAATTAATTAAGATGATATGTAATTAAGTTCGTATGTAATTAATTAAGGTGGTATGTAATTACTTAAATTGGTAATAGTTGGGTGAAATAGAAGTGCTTAGCGTAGGCATTATTATGGAGTAGTTTTTAATTTATAGTCCTAGGTTTATTGCATCTACTATTTACAGATTTACGTTTATTTTATTTTATTTCATTTACGTTTATTTTATTTTATTTCATGTAATTGCAATTATTGTATATTATATATCACTACCACCGGGTGTATACCCAATTGTAGTGTTAATAAATACATACATACAGGGACATCATTTTATTTTTACTAACATTTTTAATATTAACCTGTCTATACCTTTAGAGAACCGGAAACACCGCTTGCTTCCCCCTCCAAGACTGGAGTTCGATGATACTGGCGTAAAACACAAATCACTCTACTAGGTATAGGAAGGAAGAAAAGTAGTTCATCCATTTACGTAAACTAGGAAATATCGCGATTTTGAGTTTGATAATTTTCATTAGGTTTCTCTTTAATCAAAGTACAGTACTGTATTAAGACTAAGTGTTTTTACTCACGAAGTGAGTTATCCATGCGAACGTATTCATTATGCGGTGTATATTATACTGTCTACAGCACATTAGCGTACAATATAGAGAAAGAAGTTAAATTGAAAAACAATCATAATATGAATATTTAAACACAATTTTGAAAATGGTGGCCGTTCATTTCGATACAGGCTTCAGTTCTTTTGTGCATATTATCGCACTATAGACTATTGCATCTAATTCCAATTGCCAGTTTCGTCCTTCGTACTAGTAACTCATGTTGAAATAATTCTGTACCTACTCTACGTACTGCAAATTCAATCTTCACTTCTGCCCGACCCGAAAATATAAAATTACTCAGACATGCTATCTACTGTCCGTCCAAGTGGTTATGCCGCAGGATTGTAGAAAGGGAGGAAATCACGTGACAGTTAATTACTTAACAAGGCCCTTTTATTTAAGTTAAATTAAACAGCTGTACAATATTACGTAAACTTCCAATTCCTAAGAGAAATTAATGTTTTCAGAAAAGAGCTAAGACAGCCCAGCGCTTACAGAGGGGCGAGCAGAAGCAGGTGGGGGAAATCGGGATGCGACGTAGGCAAACGGACAGTACCTGTGCGAAAATATGATTAAATATTGAAAGCTCTTTCGTCACTGGAAAACGCGAACATATTTCTGGAACGTACTATACTCAGTAACTCAGTACTGCTTACTATCTGCGGTCTTGGTTTTGTGTGGAGTTGGAACTTCCTTAGTAGAAGGGGTGGGAGTGAAGTACATTCAAAAACTCAGGTACAATAAAAATTGAAGTAAAAATAAAATGATGTCCCTGTACATACATACATACATACATACATAAATCCAGACATGGAAATCCTACACATACAACCCAAAAACAAAAAACTCAACACACTAGAACAATATGAAATATACACACACATTAAAACACACCCCGATCAAATTCTCAACCCACAGATCAATTTCAGTACACACACACTATTTGACTCCACTTTTCAACACGCAAACGCACCCCCACAACAGGCAGCAAAGTTTGAGATGACGCCGAGATCTAGAAGGCTCTGAGGATAGTGTGAAGAAGCACCGAAACTGCTGTAAGCCACAGTTGCTTATATAATTTAACACGAGTAAGTTTGCCAATCAACCAATCATTTAGAATTACTTCTTATTGCCACTCAAAACGAACTGACAATCACTGGGCCTGATCTATTTTCAAGCGCGGGAAATGGAGACGAAGTTGCCGCTACTAATCTTTCTCCCGTCCATGCGATAATCGGAACACATTGTAGTTTTCACACCGGTAATTTAATGTCGCCTTCAAATTGACGTTTCTTGTAACGAGGTAATCATTACCGGAAAACTATCAGTATTTGTGAAATTACTGTCCACTTCATGTATGTTATCACGAGTTTGGACTTAATAGGAGCTTGTTATCCAACGTCACACGACAGTGAGTGATATATATGTTTATTGTGCGAGGTTGAAATTGCCTGAAAACACGAACTGCAAGCAATGTCGAGCGCAAAACTTCAAATAAAAATAAAAAAGAAATTAAGAGTGAAATATAATTATTATCCCGAACCATCACAGTACAGAAATCTGTTTATTTTTACGACTACTTTCTTCTCTACCAGAAGAAGCGCTGAGCAAGGGGGAAGTAAGAACTCTGCAATCTGATCCATCTCCTCGTCAGTCAGATTTTAATTTCGCGAGCAGTTGCTAAGCAACTTATGAATTCCAGCGTGTCCCAGCATTTTTTTCGCATTGCTATCTCTTGTAGCCAAGCCGAACGAGCTCTCATCCGGAAGATAATGCGTGCGTGCGTATGTGCGTGAGGTGTAACACCAATACCTCTTTTTAACCTTATCAGCCATCCACATACACAAGGAGGGAGGAGAGGCGAGGGGGATGTTAGTATCGAGCTGTCCACGTACAGGGGAGCCTTCCTCTTTGCCTGCAAAGGCAGTGCAATAAATGCGGTAATACGAGGCAGTAGCAATCATACGCCGCACAGTAGCTTCCACAAGAACAATATCACGCACTTCGACACCCCTTAAGTTGACTGGGGTGAAACCGACACTCCTTGTAGGAAACAGGTGGCACCAGTGGCGGGCGGAAATCTGTCCCTCTCTTTTTTTCCAACCTTGTGTACATACTGTACCCTACAGAAACGGTTCATTTTATTTATTTATTACTAGATGTACCCGTGCGCTCCGCTGCACCCATTAGAAATAAATATAAAGTAATTACATAATTAAAATAGGACATTTTATCCAGGGAACATTCGTGTTTGATAGAAGGATAAATCGTTTAATATGTTACTTAATTTAAATTGTATTTAAATAATTAAAATGCGATCATTTTGGTCCAGTTACCACTCATTTGGTGCAATGACAATTCCTTTAACATGTTTCTTAATTTTTATTACATGCATCCATACTTTAATGAAGACTGACATATCATTTAGATTTAATGTGTATACTTTATTTTACTTGCTATATGTTTCCATTGAATTATGGTAATAACTTAATTTTAACCCTTGTTTTCTACGTATTCAGTAAATGGCGCTTGGGTCACTATGGTTCTGAACCCTTCAAATAACTTAAATAACTTAAATTATATTATATTATATTATATAAAAATGTGTTGATAACGGATGTACACCGATAAGTAAGTTTTTAATTTGTTATGGGGGCTCTTGAATCTCAGGAGGAACAAATTTTATTTTACGACTGCGCAACATAATCTGCTTGGCTCATTACCCAATTTTTTTGCATTGCATTTAATGCATATGTATTATATGTATTTTAGCTCAATTCAATTGAGCATAGTTAAAATTTGGATTATAAAATAATGGAATGCTAAGCTAACATATTATTACTGCATACTAAATCAATACACTCTTGTGGTTCGTTAATTCTCTGAGATAAAGATTATTTTAAGAAAGACAGGAAACGAATACACAGAATAGCCTATCAAGTTGTTTGTGCATAAGAAGCTATTTTAATCTTACCTGTCGTCAATTCACTCAGAAGTTACTGTAATAACATTATAGCACTATGTCCATACAGAGAAACTACACTTTCCAATGGTGAATTAATAATTATTTACACAAATCGGTTAATTTAGCTTCCGATATTACTTCATACAAACACAGAAACATTCTCTGTAGGCTATGATTCATAGCTTTCGATTGTTGTTGACCAAGACCCCTTACAGACTAATTCATTTGTTTATTTCATTACACCGCCTTAGATGGCAGTTATTTTAATTTTGAAACTCATTTATCTCATTAAATATCAGTCCTATCAAAATTTACAAAGAATAAAACTTATCGGAAATAATTTTTAAAGAAATTTTTGTTATGTAACATTTTTCACAAAAATCAATAATAAGCGAGATATTTCGATTTATTTAATTCAGACCTCCTTATAACCCCCCTTTTTAAATGATGTATTTTGAATGCCATATAGCCTAAAATTTTCATCGAAATCGGTTCAGCCATTATCGCGTGAAAAGTTAACAAACATACATACAGACAGACAGACACATACAAACAAAAATTTCAAAAAAGCGATTTTCGGTTTCAGGGTGGTTAATTATATATGTTAGGACCAATTATTTTTGGAAAATCGAAAATTACCGAAAAATTTCGGCTACAGATTTATTATTAGTATAGATAGATTTTATTCATGCATTTTTAATCAGTTCAGTATTCATTTATTATTTTAGTCTTTTATCTATTCATTTATTACTTTATTCATTTATTAATTCATTTATTTCTTATTCATTTATTTATTATTTTATTCATTTATTTATTATTGATTTATACATCTATTATTTTATTCATTTACTTTTTGTGTATTCATTTACTTACTGGCTTTTAAGGAACCCGGAGGTTCATTGCCGCCCTCACATAAGCCCGCCATCGGTCCTTATCCTGAGCAAGATTAATTCAGTCTCTATCATCATATCCCATCTCCGTCAAACCATTTTAATATTATCCACGTCTCGGCCTCCCTAAAGGTCTTTTTCCCTTCGGCCTCCCAACTAACACTCTACATGCATTTCTGGATTCGCCCATAAATGCTACATGCCCTGCCCATCTCAAACGTCTGGATTTAATGTTCCTAATTATGTTCAGGTGAAGAATATAATGCGTGCAGTTCTGTGTTGTGTAACTTTCTCCATTCTCCTGTAACTTCATCCCTCTTAGCCCCAAATATTTTCCTAAGCACCTTATTGTCAAACACCCTTAACCTATGTTCCTCTCTCAAAGTGAGAGTCCAAGTCTCACAACCATAAAGAACAACCGGTAATATAACTGTTTTATAAATTCTAACTTTCAGATTTTTTGACAGAAGACTGGATGATAAAAGCTTTTCAACAGAATAATAAGAACAATAAAAGCCATTTCCCATATTTATTCTGTGTTTAATTTCCTCCCGAGGTTTATTCGCTTATTTCATTTATTATTTTATCAATTTATTTTCATTTATTCATTCATTCATTCATTATTTTAATCATCTATTTATTCATTTATTAATTCATTTCCTTTTTTTATTCATTCATTAATTATTTATTCATTTATTTATTCACTCATTTATTACTATATTTATTTATTATTTCATTTTTATTTATTTATTCATTTATTATTTTATTCCTTTATATTTTATTAATTTATTATAGAGATCAGAAAGAGAAAAAGGAATTCGTTGGTTCACTGGCTGAGAAGAAAGTGTGTACTAAAGGATACACTGGAAGGAATGGTGAATGGGAGAAAATTTCGGGCACAAGAAATCACTTGATAAACGACATTGAGGTATATGGATCTTATGCGGAGACTAAGAGGAAGACAGAAAATAGTATATATTGCAGGATACTGGGTTGGCAGTGAAAGTTCTGTCATTTGGCAGAACACTTTGTATGTATGTGTGTATTTATTCATTTATTATTTTATTAATCCATTTTTAATTAATTAATTTTTTAATTTATTGATTATGTATTTATTTACTTTTTATTTATTCATTTCATCATTATTATTTTATTCATTTATTGATTTATTTTTAGTTTATTATTTTTTTAAATTCATTTAATCACTTATTCATTCAATCACTTATTTAGTTACTTTAATAGCTGCTTACTTACTTGCTTAATTTCTTACGTGCTAGTTCGTTTTTTGTTTGCTTCTCTGTTTCTTTGTTTATTTATTTACACTGGCGAGGTTAAGACCATACGTTCTTCTCTTACACTCCAACAGGTTACAAAGAACTTACATAATATAAGACAGTCACGCAGCAGAGAAATGTTAAACGAAAAGTAAATTGAAAAAAAATACTAACATACAAATGAAGTTAATACAGAATATAAGAAAGTAAAATACAGATATATAAACTTTAAGACAACATGTAAGTAACTCAATCCGTATAAATGGTTAAGTGGGAAAACATAATCAAAAATACAAGAAATGGAATGTAAAAAAATGATAAAAACACAATAGAAAAATCTATGTCAAAATCATGAATACAGTATTGTATATAAATGTATATGATCATTAAAAAATCAATTCAAATTCTAAGGCGTTATAAATATAATATTTCAGACAGAAAAAAAATAATGAAATCACTGTGTTGGGCAAGCAATGGAGTATATTATTTGTTACTTCTGCATTTCCAAAACTACATTCTGTTCATTAAAATACAAACGATCTTATTAACACTGAAGATTCAATTCATGGTTCCATGATCAATTTATTAATGTTGGAATACATTTTGCCTAAAGTTATTATGAAAGGAACAGGAATCTTTCTCGGTGTCTGAGAATTTAATCAAGAAGATTGAGGAAACTGTTCTGTTGCTTTGCTGATGAGAAGAAATCTGGAAGGCCAAAGGTAAATCAAAGCGTCAGTGCTACTGAGGTGCTCTAAACAAATATTGAGATAAGAAGAAATAATTATTATGAAAATCAATGGTGCTAGTCAGGTGATTAAGCATCTTCCATTAAGTTACAACACAGTTTAGAAAACATCTTAATTTATACCCATATAAACTAAAACCAGTGTTCACACTCAAAGAAGTGACTAGTAGAAAAGATATGATTTTCCTTTATTTATATTAGCAGAGATTCAACTAAAATCATTGATTGGACAAAGTTTTGTGAACAAACGAAGCATACTTCTTTCTTAATGGTGGAGTTAACACACGTAGGTAATTGCAGGCTTTTGTTGAAAAATAACCCCCCCTCCCCGAAGCTTTAATTCTACTAAGTCTTAATGATTTGAAAGTCATTGTATGGTGTGCCTTCACGTCGCAATTAAGAATTTGTTCATATTTCTTCGAATAACACAACAATGAAATAATAGAGATTGTCATAGTAAACGGGTAGCGCTGCTACAGTATGTTACCCCTAGACTGAGAAATGACAACGTGGATAGCTTAATCTTCAAGAAAGATGACTCATCTCAACATATTTATTTTAATTAATCAATTATTTTTAAATTCATTTACTCAATCTTAAATTTATTTAATTAGTAATTAATATGTTTAATTTACATATTTTAATTACCGGTACTAAAAGTTACTTTAGTTGAATAAATATATTGTTTATTCAACTAGACTTACCTGAAAATATCTCAAAATGAATTGCAAAATTATACAAGCCAGTCCGGCAAAATTATACAAACAATATCTTAACCTCAAAATAAAATTATACACCACTAAGGCCAACATTTGGTTCAACCAAAAATGTCTAGAACAAAAAATAATACTAAATTATGACAAAATCAAAATAAAAATAAATCCTTCACAGCCAAACTAACTAAAACCAAAGCAGAATCAAACTGGGTAATAATGAAGTGAAATTTTTATTCAAGAAAAAACATTGACTGAAAAATAAACAATATATTTATTTATTCAACTAAAGATCTCTTTAAGACTTATCTGAAAAAAACCTAAAATGAATTGGTACTATACTTATTTTGTTTTTGACTTATTTACTTTTAATTAAATAATGTTTAATTCTTTTAATGAAATTTCATTTATTTACTTTCAGTTAATTAATTTATTTAATAGATTTGTTTTCACACTCCTTACAATTAATTAATTTCAAGGATCTTTGGCGATCGTGCCATCAATAACCACTTTCCAACATTTTGGCCTCCACGATCTCCAGATCTCAATTCGGCTGACTTTTGATTTAGGGATTACCTTAAGAAACGAGTTTTCATAGCATACCCAAGAACCCTACAGTAACTGTAAGATGTTATCTTGCAAGAAATTCGTAATATCTCAAGACATTGTCTTCTGTGCATGGTGTCCGATAAAGATGTTTGTTCAACGAGAGAACGGCGGACATATTCCCAATGTTACGCAAAAGCAAACCGTATTGTTTGTCCAACACAGTGATGTTTTGGTTTCCTTTCTTACCCCTATATCATATTTACAACGCTTTAAATTTTTAAGTAACTTCTGAATGACCTTATACAATTCTTTCGTCGTTCGAGTGTGGACAGACAGTCTGGGAGTCACAGTGTGCTCGTAATTGCTGTGCCGTCACTGTGAATCAATCAGCAGGATATTGCACAAAGCGGCTGCTACTCTCTATTTGTACAATCGATCACGCAGGTGCGTACCGCCCGCTGCAGGGTGATCAAAAATATTCTCCCTGCAGCAGCGTTACCGGCAGTATGAGAGAACTAAATCCCTTGCGGAGACTTCATGATGATGATGATGATGATGATAATAATAATAATAATAATAATAATAATAATAATAATAATAATAATGTATAAATATCATTTTTACTTAAGTCTTCCATTGTTACTTTTTTAAGATTTCGAATCATTATCAGCATTGCTTTGTAGTAACACAGTAAATTCAGGATAAAATCAAGACAAGACAATCATGCCCGGTTTCTCTTGAAGAATCAAGTCCGTAATTGTTTGCGTCGAACTAAATTCCATTGACTTTTGTCAAACTTTTGTACTTTGTCTTATTTTGAAAATGATTTCTCAAACACCTCTGCCGTGTAAAGTAGTACTGGAAGACAGTGGAAATGGTAAGACCACATTAAGTACTGAGATGGTATATCATAAACGTAGAGTATACTTAACCGAAAATAAAGAAAATAAGGAAGAAGGGAACACGCACAGACGAAGGGAGAAAGGTACACACAAAGAGGTAGAGAGAAAGGACATAGAGAGAGGAAAAGAGGAAGGAACTTACATATGAAGGGAGAAAGGAGTACACACACAGGTAAAGAGAAAAAAGGACACACAGAGGAAGGAAGAAAGAAACATAGATACAGGGAGAAAAGAGAGGAAAGGAGAGAGAGGAAGGAAATTAGAAGAAAATTATGATCAGAATGAAAGTGTAAAATGAGAACGGAAGAACGAAAGAAATGGATGGAAATACAGAAATACGTGAGAAATAAAGATAGAAAAACATTTGCAAGAAGGAAGAAATGAAATACTACGAATGGGTGAATAAGAAAAGAAGTGAAGAGGGGAAGTATAACACACAATTTCAAGAAAATTACATTTTACTGTTTATACACGTACATCTCTATAAGTGGCGAATAATACCGCCTACATTGCAATGAAACTAGATGCAGAATTTTATGCTTTCAGTTTATTCATAAAGGAATAGCTAGGAAAGCCGCAGCCAAAGGAATTCATACAAATGTACTTTCGTAAAGAGAGCATTCATCTCCTCCAGTACAATAAAAGAGCAGCATGGACGGCGGACTCTGTGTTTCCACCTCCTTAACAATGTCCACAACGTGTCTATATTAAAACACGTTCCACAAATAAAAACCTTTCATTTATGGACACGCATTCAATTTGAAATGTGTACTGAAATGGTTTGTCGATTCCCTCGTGTTTTCCAATGTAATGCTGTAACCGCCCCCCTCGTTTCATTCATTGGATTACATCCGCGTGTTATATTTGAAACACCGCCGATACCCATTTGTTCACACAGGAATCCAATAATTATGTTCACACTGTTGCATTAACGGTCAACATTCCTGTTTTCGCGATTATACGAAGGGGTGCAGTACTGTGAAGAGTGATAAACTTCTAGTCATGGATAAATATATAACAGGATGCGAAACTGCGGTCAGCACCATCTGGCGGCGGGGGGCTGAAATAAGATGATCAGCGCCCAACGTCGTAGGTGGTGAACATTAGAACTACGTGTTGGGTACATTACCCAGAGTTCTCTATTTATCCGTTCGAGATATTGCTCGAGGAGTCGAGATGGCAGACAGAAACTTGCTAATAAGTGAACATAAAGTGATACTACGTGTGTGTATAAGCAATGTATGTTAAACAGTGATGTTTATAGACGTTGTAAAAATAGTGTTGTTGAATGTATTGTAAAGTAATAGTAATATAATAAATCGAACTATGTAAATAGTTCTTGCTCACTTTTCCATTGAGCTGTACAATAAATACCCAAAGAATACAATCCCAATTATCTAACCTTTTGCTTATTTTTTGTCTCTGTCTGGTTATATTTTAATCGGGTAGTGTAAAATAGATCGACTCTTTTATCTTCCTGTTGGCTCTGGTAAGAATTTTCAGTAGATCATGCTGTGAGGAATAAAAATGTAAATGTTTTATTTTAAATTGGGTTAGTTTTGAATATCGATGAGGGTGGGAGTGAATACTTTCTGCACAGTTCAACATTTTCGTCACCAGGTGCGCTGCTAAATGCATGGAGTAATTACTTTTTTCGCCACTTGGTGCGCTGCTAGATGTAATAACGCCCCTCCCCCCAAAAGGTGGCAGCAATCTCAATTTCTACAACAGCGCCTCTAGTATGTGTTACGGGAAACTTAGTAAGTTTCGCATCCTATTATATATTCATCCATGCTTCTAGTTTTCTATCCACACCGCTCAAGATGTTACGCTAAAATGCAAGTGGTTAGAGATCTCTTGCGCAGTCAAAGATGTAAGAAACGTCCATAGTTAAGCAGTCATGCCAGTTGATGCCCACAAGCGCAAGCGCGCGCTTTAGAGCTCAGGAGAGCCTGAGCGCTTTACAGCGGAAAGGAAAGAGACAGACGAAAAAGGTAGTATATGCCGCTTGGTCGAGCTGTATAGAGGGATGGTCAGCACTGATTCAATAGATAAAGAGAAGAGAACTTATTAAAACTGTATCCACGTTAATTTTTAGATTTGTCTGAGAAGTATAAGTGCATTATAAGAATGAAAGTTTTAATTTTAATGCTTATTTTTCACAAGTTTGTTCTTTTCTTCAAAAGGAATATTTTCTCAACTTTCTTTTTAAAGAAAAGTGAAATTTTCAGATATAGGCCTATTTATTTAGTAGCCTTACAGAATGTTTTCGTAAATATAATATACCGTAAATACGTATTATATAACTATTCCCTCCGCAACGAAATGCCTGTTTGTAAGGGCGAAACAACTTTCTCTTTCATTCACCCTCAACCCTGTTCTCTACTCCGCTTTCTCATATGCTCAACTTACGCTATTTTTGCAATTGTACTATCCCCCCCCCTTAAGGCTATCAGAAGAAGGATTGTATCATGTCACAGAAATATTTACGAATTTTTTAGAACCGCGAAATAAAGTACGAGGGGGATCCAGGAAATAACGACCGTTTTGTTGTAATAATTAAGAAAAAAAATTATTTGAAAAAACAAAGTCTGTTACATAACTGAAGCTTCCTTTACTTCTCTACATAATCACCACCTACATTTAAACATTTGTCGTATCTGTTCACTAGCTTTAGAATTCCCGTGTTATACTCCTCTGCCGCCAGTTCATTAAGCCAGGTGTTCACTGTCTTCTTCAACTCTTCATCACTTCCAAAACGCGTACCACCCAGAAAGTCTTTCAGCTTAGTGAAAAGGTGAAAATCGCTAGGAGCAAGGTCTGGACTATAGGGCGGATGATCAAAGATTTCCCAACCGAATTGATCCAGCAATTCTCGAGTTGAAGCAGCAGTGTGCGGGCGGGTGTTGTCGTGAAGAAGCACAACTACTCTCGAAAGCATTCCTCGCCTCTTGTTTTGGATGGCTCGCCGTAGTTTTCGTAAAGTCTCACAATAACGATTTGCATTGATCGTAGTGCCTTTTGGCATGAAATCCAGCAAAAGAACACCTTTGCGATCCCAAAAGACAGTAGCCATGACTTTTTGTGTTGAGAGAGTCTGTTTGAATTTTCTCGGTTTCTTGGGTGATGAGGGATGATGCCACTGACGTGATTGGCGCTTGGTCTCTGGGGTGTTGTGAGACACCCAGGTCTCATCATCAGTCTCAATTTGATCAAGAAAGGCGTCTCCATCTGTGTGATATCGCATCAAGAATGTCAATGCTGAGGCCATTCTCTGAGTTTTGTGTTGGTCACTCAGTTGCCGTGGAACCCATCGTGCACAGATTTTGTGGTAGCCAAGATGTTGCGACACAATTTCACCAAGCAAAGAACGAGAAATGTCAGGAAAGGCAATATGCAATTCGTCGAGTGATGTGCGCCTGTCTTGCAAGATTCTGTCGTTCACTTTAGTCTTCAGGTCTTTTGTGATGAGTGATGGGCGTCCGGGTCGAGTTTCATCGTGGACATTTGTTCGCCCATTGTTGAACATTTCGCACCATTTTCTCACATTTATTTCATTCATTACAGTATCACCATACACTTCTTTCAATTGCCGGTAAATTTCTGCAGGTTTCAAATGTCGGGCATTAAAAAATCGAATCACACTCCTCACCTCACAGTCGGCGGGATTATCAATCACGTCGTTCATTTTGAAGTAACACAAAATGCACAATGGCGACTTGTTGCAACCAGTACTCACAACATTATGAGAACACATGTTAAGGAAGTCAGTTGACCTTCAAACAAGGAAAGGGAGTCAGCTGCGCGGCGGGTATGCGCGAACGGTCGTTATTTCCTGGACCCCTCTCGTAGAAAAGAATCGTGCAATGAAAATATTAATTTTGTAATATGAATCGGTAAGAAGTCGTACTTTGGCGCTTTCCGAAAAATAAAGAAAATTTAAAACTTTACAATTAAATGTGCTTTAATAAAACATTATGCTGTGATCTGATAAAGCTATGAAAAAAACTACAAATAGGTACGTTTGCGTTTTCATCTTTCTGCCTTTGTGCAACTGTATTTAATGTTTTCTTCACATTTTCTGCTTTTCCATTCTATTCATTTTCAACTCGCATCATTTGTAATATATTAAAGTTATGAGTTAAGTTTATTTGTAAAGGTACACAAATGTATACATTACTTTATACAGAAAAGTTAATCATCAGATCCAATCCGATCTTTGGCTCTATTAAGTGTTTTTCTGCAGCTTGACTTTTCTATTTCACAAATAGAAAAACCAAGAAACATGCATCAGTAAGGAATATGCACAGTTTTTTTGTAGAGTAAAATTACAATATAACGAAATCCTATTTTATAAATAGAAAAACCAAGATGGACAAGTTATTATTTATTTGTTTTCCTATCGATATGGACAAAAATCACGATCCTACTCGCAATAGTCACCGAATATGAGGTTGTTAAACATTTGAGGGAAAATATTTTTTTTTCTGAAGAAAAAAACTATTAACTTTTCACCAATATATTACAGTTTTGTTACATATAACATGACCTATTCGCTCTGAAAATCTCCCAGGCTATTTCACTTCCACCCTGTATGCAGGAGGTCACATATTTATTTACTTTTCAAGTAATATAAACTGAAATCATCTCACCAGTGATAGCTCTTTTAACTCTGCAATACAAAACACGTGGATTCACTTTATGATTTTGCTGCTTTTATTTATTATTATTATTATTATTATTATTATTATTATTATTATTATTATTATTATTATTATTATTATTATTATTATTGTACGAAATGTAAATATAAAAATTGAAGAGGTGGAAAAATTCAAAAACCTGGGAGCAACAGTAACAAATATAAATGATACTCTGAAGGAAATTAAACACAGAATACATATGGGTAATGCCTGTTATTATTCGGTTGAAAAGCTTTTATCATCCAGTCTGCTGTCAAAAAATCTGAAAGTTAGAATTTATAAAACAGTTATATTACCGGTTGTTCTTTATGGTTGTGAAAGTTGGACTCTCACTTTGAGAGAGGAACATAGGTTAAGGCTGTTCGAGAATAAGGTGCTTAGGAAAATATTTGGGGCTAAAAGGGATGAAGTTACAGGAGAATGGAGAAAGTTACACAACACAGAACTGCACGCATTGTATTCTTCACCTGACATAATTAAATCCAGAAGTTTGAGATGGGAAGGACATGTAGTACGTATGGGCGAATCCAGAAATGCATATAGAGTGTTAGTTGGGAGGCCGGAGGGAAAAAGACCTTTGGGGAGGACGAGACGTAGATGGGAAGATAATATTAAAATGGATTTGAGGGAGGTGAGATATGATGATAGAGACTGGATTAATCTTGCTCAGGATAGGGACCTATGGCGGGCTTATGTGAGGGCGGCAATGAACCATCGGGTTCCTTAAAAGTAAGTAAGTATTATTATTATTATTATAATTATTATTATTATTATTATTATTATTATTATTATTATTATTATTATTATTATCGTTTGGTTTCGTAACAGCTGTTTTTTTTACGGTGATGGGTGATTAATTGATTTGAGGGAGGTGGGATATGATGGTAGGGACTGGATTAATCTTCCTCAGGATAGGGACCGATGGGGGGCTTATGTGAGGGCGGCAATGAACCTCGGGTACCTTAAAAGCCGTAAGTAAATAAATAAATATTATTATTGCACTCATATATTATCATAAACAAATATACAATAGTAGTAACTAGTGGCTTGTGCAGCAAATGCTGCAAACTAAGTTCATTAGACGTTCAAATAAACATTTTTCAGATTTATTTTCAACGAAGAATACCAGACATTCGGAAAGTTATTTGCTTGCATAACAATGAAAGATACTCTCTCGAGCCAATACTGAAGAGAACCACGCATATAAATATCTACACCACACCGCCATTAAATATATGTAAAAGACCCAACTCCACTTGATTAATAATTATAAAAATATTTGATTTTTAATAATATTATTATCTTATGTAAGTTTTATAGCTTTCCGTAACATATACTATATATACTATACAGCCGCCACTCAGTAAAATATAGAACTCAAAATCTAATTTAAATTATTCTCTACATCTACTTATATAACCCCAAAACGTTTCACTTTCATATCATCAATATAGCATTAATATGTATAATTAATGAAAAATAGTCACATCGTGGCATTAACTACAATAATATTTCATTTCTAATAGTAATAATGTCATCAAACCACCTCAAGTTTTGTAGTTTTTAATATCCAATACACAGCTGTAACCAGAAAATTAGACACTACAGAATCGAACCTGTAAATTATTTTTAGTAAGTTAAGTTTTTAATAACCAATTTAATTTGAGCTCTAAATATGTCAGCATTCTTGCAGATCATGACCTACGTGTAATAAGTTTACTATAGTATGTGTTTTGTTTTATTCTGAAATGCAACTCGGCCGACTTGATGCTCGCTTCTCTTCTCCTTTACAAAAAAGCGAAGGGTATATCAAGTCGGCCGTGAATGCTATTAGCTAATTCTCAAAACTGACGACAGATGGATTTTGGAAAATAGGAAAATTATGTTTAAAAATTGACATTTCACTGAAAACTACTATTTTTCCGAAAAACTTTGAGTCCCAAGCTTCAAAATGAGGGGTCATTTATTAAAATCCGTCCAGCCCTTTTCCCGTAATTTCCATTACCAGTTCAAATTATATATAGATATTAACAGCAAATGACCCAAGACGCCCATATTTTTGGAGAATACGATTTTGAAATAATTAAATTAGTTGATGGTTTGAACGAATCCTATTATGGCTTATTAGTTTACACTTATATATTAGGAAATCAGGAGCAGTCGGAGTCTAAAATCTTTTAAGTACACACTACTTAGAAATGTTTTTAATGAACAGAACTAGACTCTTGCGGAAGTTTCTAAGTAGTCTTAAATGACCAAGTTGTTATTTTTTTCTCCTTTTCTTCTTCTTTTTTCTCTTTTCTTCTTTTTTTTATTATCTTGATATATTTCTTAATCATTTGTGTTTGTATGCCATTTAGTACGAATTTGCTAATCAACATTTTATGTCTTGTAACTCACATGTATTCTCCTATTAGTATATTAACTGTATAATATATCTCAAGTGAATTAATCGTCGTATTTATCTCGGGCATTTTAGGTCTTATAAATTGTGTGTTTGTGTGTGTGTGTGTGTGAGTGTGTATATTTCCCTTTATGTTATGTAACTGATTTTAATTATGTGTAATTTTCTACTTTATTTTATATATTACATAACCGATCTTGACTATTTGTAATTTTATATTATGTAACTGATCTTTTCTATCGTAATTTTCTACTATATTTTATGTAATTTCTAAGGTATTTTCTTTTGTGTTGTTTTGTAATCAAATTTTGTATTTCATGTATATTACTGAAACCTTGTTGAGTGGAAGAGAAGGCCTCATGGCCTTAACTCTGCCAGGCAAAATAAACCTACTACTACTACTACTACTACTACTACTACTACTACTACTACTACTACTATTATATTTCGGCATGTTTTATTATTAGAAACATAATAATTTAAGTAACTGTTCTTCCTCTCTCTCTCTCTCTCTCTCCATTATCTCCCTCCCTCTCAGTTTGTATCCATAAGTTATATAATTATTTCTTGACTGTCGTAAACAAATTTTCAAGGTCAAATTGCTTCCTTGCTGACTAACAATGTTAGCTCTTTTTTTTTGCATGCTTCCCACACAATTACGTACGTTTCAAAAGAGCCGGAAGTTGCCTTTGTACGCTTGTGATTTTTTTTACACCTCCGCACACTTCTCAAAAGAATCGTCTCCTATGTTTCGATGTAGCATCTGCCCAATAAACTGGCGGTCCTTTTCCGGTCCGTTTTTAACTATACGAAGTGTTCTGTAATTGAACAAGTGTGGGAAAAATCGCATCTTGTGTAAAGAATTATATTTCTGAAGTCCAAGTCAGTAAATGTTATTCTGAATAGTTTCCTTTCACTGTTATTGCTTTTTCGTGAATTCAACTTGATTAACTATGTGAACACGCAATCACAAGGTTTCCGGGGTTCCGTGAAGGTTTTCTATTTCACTTACACAAGATGAAGAAATAGATTGAACCTTGACCTCTGAAAGACATACGAACCACCCATGAAAAATTTACTGCCTACGAATACAAGCTTCGTATCACCCATCTAAAATACATAGGCTACGTGCTTAACGTTCGAAATGTTGAACTCAAGCAAGATATTAATTTTCTTGCTGGTCGAAATAGTACATTATGCAACGAGCCTGTAATGGTAGTAATTAAGACGCGAGTATGTTTATGAAATGAGAGCAAGCGAGTTTCATAATTTTCATACGAGCGTCTTAATTGCCATTATAGGCAAGTTTCATACGACTTTTTATACTCGACCATATTTCTAACTTGAGCTTATTCATAAGTATTCATGTTATTCTTATCTGACTGGGGAGCAGAACTGACCTTGTGCAATATCTCGCAAATTGTGAGATGTGCGCAGACGCGAAAGTATTGATTTTTTCCGAGAAACAAATGTCATTGACGTTTATATAATCTAGAGAGTAAAATAAACATTAATCTTGATATAACTTTGAAATTTATTTATTTATTTATTTATTTATTTATTATTTTGCTAATAATTATAACATAAAATATATTATATATAGAAAAAACTTTAGCTCGCCCCTGAAAGAGGAGAACTCGTGCTCAGGGGCGGATTCCTGAATTGAAATTAATAAGTATACAATGCAATTTGTCTTATGTCTACTATGCAATTATAGTATATAAATTTAAATTTACAATTTTTCAATTTTTTTTATAAAATCCATACATAACTTTTTAAATTTAATACTAGAACTATTAGTATTGACAAGATTAGGATATTTAAATAAAAATTTGTTATATATTATTGGGCCTAAATTACTACTATGATTAAATACTATAAACAGTGTTGCATTTTGGTTCAAACAATCTTAAAGAATTCATACCTTTTGTTTCGTAACTATGAGAATACAATTCAAAATTATTTCGATTTTGATGTAGGAATTTTTTTAATACAAATTGATTTAGACATTGAAAAACGAGATGACAAATTGAATTTATTTGAATATTATTTACAATTAACGCTAATTATTATAATAACAGAACATAACCTTCTGCGACAGTATTGGATTTCCAGCCTCCGTGACGTTTCGCTAGTTGTCTTTCGATTGCATATCCGAGAATAATCGATACTTGCGTTTTCATATTGCTACAATGGTGTTTTCTGATTGGTGGAATACCTGAACTTTAATGAATAGGTGTACTTTAATGAGGTCCATTAAAGGGCTGCTACCAGATGTATAATTACTACATTTCGGCATGGTGGAGCATAATAGTACATTATGCAACGAGCCTATAATGAAGGTAATTAAGAAGCGAGTATGGATATTTATGAAACGAGCGCAAGCGAGTTTCATAATTTTCATACGAGCTTCTTAATTACCATTATAGGCGAGTTTCATACGACTTTTTATGCTCGACCATATTTCTAACTTGATATTATTAATTTTAATTGTATCTGACCTACAGCAATGTTCCGTATGTTATGAGATGTGCGCAGACGCGAAAGTATTGATTTTTTCCGAGGAACAGATATCCACATTGACCTTGCTAGGCCATAAGAACCTACAGAGATAACATTGAAATTAAATTAGACATTGAAAAACGAGATGACAAATTGAATTTATTTGAATATTATTTACAATTAACGCTAATTATTATAGTAACAGAACATAACTTTCTGCGACAGTAGACTATTGGATTTCCAGCCTCCGTGACTTTTCGCTAATTCGCTTTCGATTGCATATCCGAGAATAATCGATACTTGCGGTTTTATAACGGTAGAAAGCTGACCTGTCATTGGCTGAACAGTTGTAACCTGTGTCGTCATTGGCTGAAAGACCTGACCTTTAATGAGTAGGTGTACTTTAATGACATGCATTAAAGATCTGCTACCTGGTGTATAATTACTACGTTTCGGCATGGTCGAGCATAATAGTACATTATGCAACGAGCCTATAATGGTAGTAATTAAGACGCAAGTATGATTGTTTATGAAACGAGTGCAAGCGAGTTTCATAATTTTCATACGAGCGTCTTAATTACCACTATAGGCAAGTTTCATACGACTTTTTATGCTCGACCATATTTCTAACTTGAAAGTATTGAAAATTATGGTTATGTGCGAACTGACCTGAATTGTGAGATGTGCGGAGACGCGAAAGTATTGATTTTTTCCGAGGCCGAATTTCATTGACTTTGGCACAGAATAAGATGATATAACCTGAAAATTGATTTAGAATTGAAAAACGAGATGTCAAATTGAGTTTATTTGAATATTATTTACAATTAATTCTAATTATTATAGTAACGGAACATAACCTTCTACGACAGTATTGGATTTCCAGCCTCCGTGACTTTTCGCTAATTCTCTTTCGATTGCATATCCGAGAATAATCGACACTGGCGGTTTTATAACGGTACAAAGCTGACTTGCCATTGGCTGAACACCTGTAAGCTGACTTGACATTGGCTGAACACCTGTACTTTAATGAGTAGGTGCTACCAGGTATATAATTACTACATTTCGTCATGGACGAGCATAAAAAAATTATACATATCGATACATAACATTAATAGTATACAATGTGTCATCCATTACTTCAAACGATATATGAATATGGACCGTTTCATTCATAGTGACATTTTATAAAAGAATATGGTTACACTTGGGAGGAAGAATATGCCACGTAATTGAATTTTTCAGCAAAATAATGATCCAAAACACACTTCCAGCCTTTAAGAAAAACCCTTTGCAGGTAAAAAAAATCAAACTTTTGGATTGGCCAAGCCAGAATACGGATCTTAATTGTAATGAACATCTTTGGGAGAAATAGGATCGACGTGTTCGTCGTAGAAGTTAGTCAAATAGGGATCAGTTCTTTGCTGCCTTATTGGAAGAATGGTCACAACTTCCACACGAGCGATTGCGAAATCTTGTGGATTCAACGCCAAACAGATGTGCTGCTGTGGTCAAAGCTCGGGGTATGCAACGAAATACTGATATTTTTCTCAGCGTCACTTAGGGCTGGGGACTGAGCTGTTCGGTTCGGAGCAGTTACTGTGACTTCATTACTCGGTTGAACCGAGTACAAATTTGTGGCGGCAGATTTAAAATTTAGATAGATTGAGTCGATTTTAGAACGTACTTTGAAAGTAAAACCAAGCGTGTTTTAAAAGCGTTGTAGTAAATCGCTTTCGCTTTGCCAATTGACGAGAAAAAAGTGCTTCTCTTCATTGCAAAATGGCGGTTGCAAATTTCATTTGCGTAATTACAACTAATTTGTGGAGTTATTTTGTATGAAAGGCCTATTTAACTTTCAGTGTTGTTATATATGACAGACGAAATAAAATTATAAAATAATTTATAATACTAACAGCTAATAAATTAACATGTAAAGCTAAGTAAAAAAGAAGATAGAAAGAAACGGGCTCCATGAAGCGCTGCCTGACACTTAAAAATAACACACAGAATTATTTACTATTACGGAAAGTGGATAAAATAATTAATAAAACGTGGAATCTTAAACTGAAGAACATAATGTTTATTTATTTTATAACATTACTAGCCTTCAATACAACCATGTTCTCTTTGGTGAAGAGTAATGTTATTGATAAATTAAAGTAATTAGGTAACATAATTCGTAGAAATAAATACAAATAAAATGATTACTGATGAAGTAACACAAATCCAATGAACACAAATAGAAGAAACATATAATGCACTTCCTTTTCTAACATATTTTAATATTAATCAAACATTCTAATATGATGATATGATAATAATAATAAATTAATAATAATAATAATAATAATAATAATAATAATAATAATATTATTATTATTATTATTATTATTATTATTATTATTATTATTATTATTATTATGTGCAGTAATATGTTCAGACTGTCAGTGTTCACTAGGCCCACTTGACAGGTCATATAATAGGATGAACTCCTCTTCAGTACTAGAGGCCTTTCAGCCCGCCTTGGGGATAAGGAAATAATTTGTCCTGCAGCAGAAAATATTTAAATACAACAGTACCTACGTTGCTGTCTGCTAGAATTAAGCAAAACACGCGAACTCTGTTTGAACGTTTGAACTGACCGGTAACGGCTACGGTTAACCGAGTAACTTCGGTGCTCCGCTACCAAGCACATAAACCGATAGAACCGAGTAACTCAACAGTTCTACTCGCTCCGTCCCCAGCTCTAGTGTCACTGTCTCTTCTATTTAGAATCATGCATACTTCTACTCCGAATTATCTGTTACCGCGCTTTCAATTTCTTACAACTCTTCGAAACCGACATCAAGCATTCTTTCTATCCCTCATCATAGAACGTCTTTATACTCATCTTCCTATACTGTAGAAATACCTCGCCTCTGGAAATCGTTGCCTAATGACGTCAGGGACTGCCGGACTTTATCACAATTCAAAATTAAATTGGAAAATTTTGTCTTAGTTAATGTTTTTTAGGTACTGCTGAAAGTATTGATTTGTGTTTTTTTCTTTTTCTTTTTTTTTAAATCTAGATTAAAATTGCAAGTTTCTTGCTTATGTTAGTTAATTAGTTGGGATACAATTAATTATGATACTTAATCACTCATTTAAAGTTTGTGTGACTGCAACCTGTGTATATTTTTGTGTGGCTTTACTTTGTTTATAGTGTTCTTTGTCTCTCTCTCTCTCTTTATTTCTTGTGTAGCTTTACTTTGTAAGTGTATTTTTTTCTGTTTATTTCTATTATTGTATTTGTATTCCTGGTGTTGTGGAAGATGGCCTTAACTACACCAGAATAAATAAATAAATAAATAAATAAATAAATAAATAAATAAATAAATAAATAAATAAATAAATAAATAAATAAATATTTTGTTTTATTATTACTTACTTGGACTTACAAATTACTTTTGATCCAGAAGAATTTTCAATTATTTTTTACGCAGAATAACTCTGTTTAAACTAAATGGATTATAAATACATTCTTTTCAATCATCCACTGGCATTTTTTTTCTATTCAATACTTTTTTTATGTAATTGTGACATATGCTTTCCACAAAATACTTTTAAGCGCTACTGTACTTATGTACTCCCTCATTGCCTAGATATTTACGAGTAATGTTTCATAACACCGTTATATATTCATGCATAGTTTTCTTTCTATAAAACTACAGTAAACCGTACAAAACTTCCTGTTTCAACTAAAATTGAACCAACATGTCTATATCAAAGGTACGCATAAATTTCAGTTCAAAAGCCACTGTAACGAGGAGATTTAAAAATGGAATACATGAATCATTTCCGGTAACCGCACAGAAGGTAGATAATACAGTAAAAGCAATGAATCAGAGGACGAGATGTTCTGGGAAATAGCAAGTGAAATCACAGCCATGCAGATAATATAGAAAGGTTCGTAATTAAAAAACTCACGTTGAATGTGAAAGCAGATCTGTTCACGAACATAACTGGTATGTGTTGCGGCAGGCTTACCTGTGGAAAACAAAGAAATATATATTAAAAAATGAAGTAAGCATTTTTGTAGTAGGCTTACACATATTCGCAAGGCTCTACTCACTTACAGTGATTCTAAATAACTTATTTCCTGCCAGAAGAACAACAAGTATACTGACATATGAAGGTAAACTGCCTCTCTGTTATGCATAGTCCGTTCGATAATTAATTCATTTATTTATTAATTTCATTTAATGAAATAAATCTGATCAATTTATTACAAAGTCTGGGATAATTAGTGAGTCAGTCATTCAGTAAGACAATCCTGTCAGTAAGTTACTAAGACAACCCTGTCAATCAGTAAGACAGTCCTCTCAACCAGTTACTGTGACGGTCCTGTTAATTAGCATGACAGTTCTATCAATCAGTTAGTAAGATAGTTCTGTCAACCAGATAGCAAGACAGTCGTGCCAGTCAAACTATCCTGTCATTAAGTTAGTAAGAATGTCAATTCAGTCAGTTAGTAAGGCATTCCTGCCAATCAGTTAGTAAGGGAGTCCTGTAAATCAGTTAGTAAGATAGTTTTGTCTAACAGATAGCAAGACAGTCGTGCCAGTCAAACTATCCTGTCATTAAGTTAGTAAGAATGTCAATTCAGTCAGTTAGTAAGGCATTCCTGCCAATCAGTTAGTAAGGGAGTCCTGTCAATCAGTTAGTAAGATAGTTCTGTCAACCAGTTAGCAAGATAGTCTTGTCAGTCAAACTATCCTGTCATTAAGTTAGTAAGACAGTTCTGTCAATCAGATAGTCCAGTGAGTCAGTCAGTTAGTAAGGCATTCCTGCCAATCAGTTACTAAGGCAGTTCTGTCAACCAGTCAGTAAGACAGTCCTGTCAACTAGTTAGCAAGACAGTCCTGTCTATCAAACTATCCTGACTTAAGTTATTAAGGCAGTTCTGTCAATCAGACAGTCCAGTGAGTCAGTAAGACTTTCCATGCAGCCAGTTAGTAAGACATTCCTACTAATCAGTTAGTAAGGAATTCCTGCCAATCAATTAGTAAGGAATTCCTGCCAGTCAGTTAGTAAGACAGTTCTGTCAACCTATTAGTAAGACAGTTCTGTCAACCAATCAGTAAGACAGTTGTCAACCAGTTAGTAAGACAGTTCTGTCAACCAATTAGTAAGACGGTTCTCTCAACCAATCAGTAAGACAGTTGTCAACCAGTTAGTAAGACAGTTCTGTCAACCTATTAGTAAGACGGTTCTGTCAACCAATCAGTAAGACAGTTGTCAACCAGTTAGTGAGACAGTTCTGTCAAACAATTAGTAAGACAGTTATCAACCAGCTAGTAAGACAGTTGTGTCAACCAGTTAGTAAGGCAGTTCTGTCAAGCAATTAGTAAGACAATTGTCAACCAGTTAGTAAAACAGTTCTGTCAAACAGTTAGTAAGACAGTTCTGTCAACCAATTAGTAAGACAGTTCTGTCAAACAGTTAGTAAGACATTCCTGCCTATTAGTTAGTAAGACAGTTCTGTCATCGAGTTAGTAAGACAGTTCTGTCAACCAGTTAGTAAGACAGTTCTGTCAACAAATTAGTAAGGCAGTTTTGTCAATCAGTTAGTAAGACAGTTCTGTCAACAAATTAGTAAGGCAGTTTTGTCAATCAGTTAGTAAGACAGTTCTGTCAACCAGTTAGCAAGACAATCCCGACAGTCAAACTACCCTGTCATAAAGTTAGTACGACAGTTCTGTGAATCAGACAGTCCAGTGAGCCAGTAAGACTGTCCATTTAGTCAGTTAGTAAGGCATTCTTGCCAATCAGTAAGATAGTCCTGTCAACCAGCTAGAAAGACAGTTCTGTCAACCAGGTAGCGAGACAGTCCTGTCAGTCAAGCTATCCTGTCATTAAGTTAGTAAGACAGTTCTGTCAATTAAGTCAGTCCTGTCAATGACCTGTCGGTCAGTCAATAAAATAGTCTTGTGAAGCAGTAAGACGGGTCTGTCAGCAGGTAAGAAAGTTCTGTCAGTCAGTTACTAACAAGACAGTCTTGTCAACCAGTTAGCAAAACAGTTCTGCAATACAGTAAGGCAGCCCGGATAGTCAATTAGTAAGACAGTCTGATCAACCAAGCTGATTATCCTGATGAGCTAGCCTGATAACAGATCTGGTTGTGCCAGTAACTCAATTATGCTTGATCAGCCAGTCCGTCAGAACACTCAGCTATTCGATTCAGTCTTTGAGACAGTTCTGTCATTCAGTCAATCTGTCAGGTAGTAATTCAGTCAAGTCAGTCAGAAGTCATAAATGTTGAGTATCTCGACGGAGATGGAAGTGAACGTTCTGCCACTAGACCATGTACGAGAGAGAACGCTATGTGAAATTAATGCTGAGTGCCATCCCCCACATTACGCATATTGCATTGCAAATTCTGCAATATTTCGTGTAGTTGGAATGAATCTGCAATTATATCCTGCTGTGTACACTTGGTAATGATGTATGAATGAGTGGACATCACACGTCCTTCCTTTGTGTTATTGTTTCCAAACAGGATCCTGCCGCGGATTTAGTCTCTGACCATTACAGCGTTTTATCCTAGAACTGAGATAAAAAATAATGCGACTGATAACTATATTACGGAGAGTTGATGGACACACATCCATATATTCATGGCGAAATGCATGCCATTTCACGCTTCACAGAAAATAATGTGACAGCCAGAACGAAATGGTCTTCAAATCCTAGGGCAATTCCACAGGTATTTTTGTAAAAAAACATTTCATACGATGTCCTTTTCAAACAACAGAGCTTTTTTTGGAAGGTACGGCTACTGTGATGTTGGTATGACAGTAATTAAGCAATGGAAAAAGAAAAGTTACAAGGGAGACCAAAATAGTTGAACCCCGAGTCTTTTCAGTGAGAAGCCGTCATATGACTAAGCTACTTACTAGAGATGTATTGTCGCTTTAATCCAGTCCAGTATTTAATGTAAAATGCTTAAATTGAATTGAAATGTAGCTACGGTGGCTACAACCAAAAGTCTTGCCTTTTATATTGTTAGAAATCATGACCAGGATCAAAGGATCAAGGAAAGCCACTAACCAATATACAGACTAAATAATTCGAAAGAAAATAAATAATAAATCTACACATAGAGGTGTCCGATTGTCGTCAGTTCTAATAACAAACGAATTTCTAATACAAACAACTTAACAAATAGGGGAGAGTCGGGTAGTATCGGACATCGGGTAGTATCGGACAGTGCGTTTCTATCATCTACCACTATATGGTAGTACCTGAATGACATGGTTACGTTTCTCTAAGCGACATCACAGAAACGTAACCATGTCAATCAGGTACTATCATCGTGTGGTAGATGAAAGAAACTCACTGTCCGATATTACCCGATGTCCGGTACTACCCGACTCTCCCCTACTGCATGAAATAACTACATTGTAGAATAAAGACTAAAATTTTAGGCATTCGAAGAGATACGTATTGATATTAATAATGCAGGAATTTACAATGACTATTTCGTTTATATGATATCATTCCATTTTCTACCAATGAAGTGTAATGAAATTTTGAATTCCAACCAATCACAGTCAAACATCGCGATAATTTTTCCAGCTAGATTTATTTCTATCAATTTATCGCATGGTCGTTCTTTTGTTTAGTCGGTGTCGCCAACTGTTTCCCCGTAAATCGATGAGCATGAATCCATTAAGATGCAACTACACGGTTAAACTTTTCCCTAAACTTTACGCATTCAAGCAATGAATGCAAGATTGCTTGCTAATATTGATTAATATATTTACGCAGTGGAGACGACGTTCAAAACGGTGCACCATGTAGATACAAAATCTTCATGCATCTTAATTGAACGTACGTTTTAAACTTGATCATTTAAATATTCTTCCCAGACTGCACACATACGCGCATGGAAAATTGAACTGTGTAGATGCAGCTTCAGTCCCGTTACACACTACAGCGAGAATGCGTTTGTCGATTTATGAAAAATGATTTCCTGTAGCACGGAGTAACGGTCGAAATAAAGCTCAGCTGACACATGGTCCCGCGCCCACAGGTAACTAACCTAACTGTAACCTATAAAATCTGTAATACGTGAATGAAATTAAACAATTAATAGAAAATCAGATGTTCAGATTTATGTAACATCAGCGCATATCAAACCCAAACACCTTGTATAGTATTACTTACAAGGTCTTTGATCAAACTGCCTTCCCTATGGCGTAATAAATATTTGTTTTAATTATCTACACAGAGATGGCTTCACTGTTTAGCAACATATGTCTCGCTGTAGTGTGAATACATAAGCATTGCTATATAGCTGTTTCCACACAATATTACATAGTTCTTAGTTCTCGGTGTAGTGTGTATTGTAACGACGAAGTACTAAATAAAGTGTGAAATTCTACTTCCACATCTTCATGTTCTAATTCCATGTCCATTGTAGGCTATCATTTAATAATTAATGCATTAATCAGGTTATTTGTATTTATATTATAAAATGTTTAAATTATATTATGATTTCAGCAGATAATAAAAACGTATTTCTGTTAATAATAATAATAAGAGAAAAGTGCAGTACATGTAATTAACATTGTTAAACCTGTATTTCGCTTTTCGCAATTGGCATTACTGGATAACATCCAATTTCTTTATTTCAGTAATCGATATTCAATCTATCTCAACTTCACAATGTCTGAATAGGTAAGTATTCGTAAATATAAAATTATTAACAATTTGTGAGCGAATTTTAGGGATATATTATTTATATTTTTATTTTATTCACGAAATAGTCCTAATAAATGTCACTCGAGGTCTGAGATTTTCCAGATGATCGGGAAATCTCAGACCTCTCGTGACATTACTACAGAAAAACTCGAAGTGAGTATCAATATTGAATTCATAAACTGGTTTTAATTACAACCACCATGCGAATATTGTTAAAAATAATTCAATATGAAATTAGCGAGAGACTGAGAAAAATGACCGAGTAAGATAAATAATCTCGAATTCAGAAATGCATAACTTTACTATAATGCATAGACATATCTTAAAATCGTGAATCTGTGCTCCCATTAACAAATAATTTGATTTTCACGAGATATTTTAGGTTCTCTAGAGTAGTATTATTCTTTTTTTTTTTTTCAGGTACTTTGAGCATCGAAGAGAAGCAAGTGTTCACTGGTCCGTGAAATTTGTATAGCCCTGGCTCGGAATTTCCAGCCTCCTTCATTCTAATCTGACTGGAGCCAACTAAACTTGGCCCTCGACCAATGGAGATAAGACTTTCTTACACTCCATTTACTTACGAAATGTGTGTTGATGTTTTGCATCAGATATATCTGGGACATACGGACCGTAAAATAGTTCATTCACAGCGGCAATAACGAAAAAAAAAAAAAAAAAAAAAAATCCATTGGAATCCGAGAAGGATTGAAAATGAAGACTCGAAAGATTGAATTTTTAAGTTTAATGTTGTTCATTTACAATAAAAATGCGAAATTAATCTGGAAATATAGAAATGAAGAACTTCTATTTCTCGTAAATTTTTTCCAGAAAATGGAGTCCATACCTACTAATATTTCTTACACTATACAGTGTTTCAAAATGATTCCGGAATAGCTCAGACGGTAGCGCGTTTGCCTGCTTATCCGGAGTTTTACTCGGGCGTGGGTTCGATTCCCGCTTGGGCTGATTACCTGGTTGGTTTTTCCCCAATCGTAAGGCGAATATCAGGTAATCTATGACGAATTATCGGCCTCATCTCGCCAAATACCATCTCGCTATCACCAATTTCATCGACGCTAAATAACTCAACAGTTGATACAGCGTCGTCAAATAATTAAGTAAAAAAATTATTCCTCCGATTGCAAAACACCTTCTCTTAAAAATTCGTTGCGAAGGGTAACAATAGCGCTACGTTCAATTAACATTTCTTATTGTCCTCGTATTTGCTGTATGCCTTTTATACCTACCCTCCGCATTGAGGAACGTGAAATTTTAATTTGTAATGTGTCGTATTTTGCAAGCTTCCGGAAAAATATAATCTAAATTGGGTATAAGCCTCCTTTGTATAAAGCAAGTGATGTTAGTCTTAGAGATTCCTGAATAAATTGTTGGGGATACGAAGAACTTTTAAGTTTTCTCCCGATTCAGCTTCTTTCATGTAACTATCGGCTACACCGCAATCTTAGACACGCCTGTCGCTTTAAATGTTCTCTCGAAAACATGACTAACAGAAATTGTCTTCCATTCTTCGCATTTTCATATTCGCTCTATAAATACATATAAACACGATACACGACTTCCTTGGTATCAGAGCGTATGTAATGTCCTCTACTACCTAGTAATGGAAAGCAATTGTAAATTAAGTGTTTAAAAACTGAACTTAACTGGGTTACAAGCAGGCCTAGACTGAGGGAAAATAACAAAGAACGTTAATGTGTTGTAGGAACACCCTGTCAAACAAGTATACGGTAGTCACAAATGTAGGATGGTATGTGTTACTTTATAGATGTTCTTCCCTTTCGAATGACATCATTCTGTACGTGGCCGTTGAATGTACTGTACAGTAGCGGCAAAAAAAAAAAAAAAAAAAACGGACCGATCCTTGTAGCTGATTTCAGAGCCTTGTTCACAGTCACAGCACGATAGACTGGTAACTAAGACTTTCGTGGTTCGAATCCTGCCTGGGAAGGAAACTTTTTTTGTTCCTTATTCAAATTTATTCCCAATACTTTTCGATTCCAGCGATATTTTACTACTTAATTAACTTATTATTCCCAGAACATGAATTTTACCAGCTTATTTTCTAATGGCTTTCGAAATGGGCTACGTCAGCAGTCGAAACTACAACAATTTCAATAGATTACTCGCTATCTTGTGAATGCGGGCGTGGCATGCGCAGTGGCTCATTTCGGGGACTTTGATTATTCCGTCGGTCAGGTTTTTTTGCCACTACTGTACATAGGACTTATCCACTAGTGCGAGGTGACTTATGAACTATGTAGTTTTATGGTAAATATAATTGAAATTGAAATATTATTTATTTAACATAGATTGTATTTTAAAATGAAAAATAAACGGTGCAATGTAAATTATTATTATTATTATTATTATTATTACTATTATTATTATTATTATTATTATTAGTAGTAGTAGTAGTAGTAGTAGTAGTAGTAGTAGTAGTAGTAGTAGTAGTAGTGATTGCCCAAGATCTTGTTGAAAGATTAAACAAATTTTATGAATCCTGGAGTCTCTCTATAAATTATAAGAAGGCAGAATATTTGGCCATTAATACTAAAAGTAGTGATAATATTGTTACAGATGATGAAATTGAAATTAAACAAGTTTACAAGGCTAAATACCTAGTGCAATTATAACTAAAGCAGAAGCTATTCGCGAACTGGAAATAAAAAACCGAATTGAACAAAGTAAAAAAAAAATTATAACACGTTTGAATTCTATATGGTGTGATAAACATCTTTGGAAGGATACCAAAAAATATAATGGCAAAATGTTAGTTGAATCTGTATTAAACTACGGCAGTGTAATATGGGTAACGAATGCATATTGTAGAAAAAGAATTTTGGCCGTAGAAATGGATTATTTGAGACGAAGTGCTAGGGTCTCCCGCTTGGACCAAATTAAAAATGAAGAAATTAGGCACAGAATGGATGCTGAAGAGACAGTGTTAAATAGAATAGAAAATAAGAGTTTGAAGTGGTTTGGTCATCTGATGAGAATGGGCGAAGATAGATGGCCTAAACAAATTTACCAGTAGAAACCTCCAGGAAGAAGAGGAAGAGGTAGACCAAAAAGAACTTGGGACAACGAAGTAATGGAGGTCATGTACAAGAGGGGGTTGAGGACTGAAGACGCAGAAGTAGAGAGACAGTTCTACTTAAAGTAAAAAGACTGTTATTTTCGATATTTCATTCAATTTTCATTATTAACATTCTATCGCATTAAGCTGTGAAATTTAGGGGTTTTACAATGTCGAACGTAGTGCTAGACCTTTGGATGTTTGCCCCTTGCCATAAATTATTAAACATTCGAAGTTTTTTTAGCTACGTATTTGCTCCATCGTCAGGGAATATTGGTTATCTGTCTTGAAGAAGAAACCAAGCTTATAACCTATCTGACAAAAGATTTTTCGGGCAGCTGATACAATCTTGAGCTCTGGAAGGAAACCTGTTAAGTCCAGCTACAATCACATCTAAGTATGAAAAGAATTCATACCGTAGAAGAGGGTCAAGTCGATCAAAATTTTGCAATTTTTTTAATGATATTGAGGTTATGCAATGGACCGAAGTTCCTCAGAAATAGCATTTTGTCGTCATATCCTTCACTTATGAAGACACGTTACAAGAATTGAATTACAATCTATAAAAACTGTTTTTTTTTTAATTTGACTTGTGATCGAAGTTACCTGTTTAAATAGGGTAAAGTCGATCACCATTGAATTTTTAGTTCAAGATCTGTTTTAAAATATTGCGGAGTAAAGTCGATCACTGTTTATGTTTTTAAAAAACAAATTAAGTGTATTACATATATTTTATTTTGTTATAAGGGGTGTAAAAACAATAATAATAATCTTCAATATATGCCTATAGCATTATATAGTGTATCTTTTGTTACTGTGATCATACTATTCGATACAATTAGGCCTATAGGACGCCACTGTACAATCGTGACTATGATTGCCAACTTATAAAACATAAAAACGCATTTTAATACTTCACATAGGTACCAACAAACAAAGATTTAAGAATTCAAAATTTACATTGAAATACCACCCTTCAATTATAATCTAAAATGCAATTCAACATTGCTAAGGTTTATATCAGATGCTATTTGAAATCTTCTCCTCCTCATGTCACTTTAGAAACTACGTTGTTCCCATAGTCAGGTACAGAGGGGTGTACAAAATATGTTCCTTTGGCAGTGCTTCTCTTACGCAAGAAATTCACCATAATTTCGTCTTCCTCTTTCCCCCCTATCCCATTAATATAAGTTATACTATGACACTTTTCTGTTTATAAGTGTTTGTTGGAGGTATTTCGGTGAACAATTTATTCTTCCTGCTGGTCCTATCTGTTTCGAGTAGGTCGATGGCATGATCGACTTAACCCTACAAAGGTACTCGCAGGCTTTTTGTTGTCCCTCTCGCTTACATTTACAATGTAAGGAAATGAAGTCAGCATAACAAAATTTTAACAAGTAACTGAGAATATATCTAATTTTCAATAAAAATCGCAAATGATCGATTTTACACCCACTGATTGACTTTACCCACTTCTACGGTACCTTCCAGAGGGTTTTGTTCTAAAACTCTCATTCATTTCTAAACCAATTACTTATTTCCAAATAGAATTTGTAGCAGAATGTACAGTCCTTTCAGTATTAATTCATTCAAACTCAGTTAAATTGATAATGGACTTAACGGGGTTTGTTACAGAGCTCCTCAAATTACAAACCTCCCATTTATGAACAAGAGAGATATTTGAAGAACCAATTATTGCGCGAAGACTGTGCAAGGAGTCTCCTATATATCTGGCAAGTTTTAAAGATGACGTTCTGTTACGAATAAAGCGTCCAATGCACCTTCAACAGCTCTCTCTCTCTTTCTTTTTTCAATGCTCAACAAACAACGCCGATGTGCGATCGTTATCTTGACTGTAACAGTTCTTTAATTGAACTATATGGAGCATCGCTGTCTTAGGTTGCGGAAGTGTGGGCTCTCTCCCTAAGTTAAATTCATATGGGTATTTCCCATTAGAGTTTTGCAACAAGAATATTTCTCACTTTAAAACTCTCCTGAAAATTGTTTCATAGAGACAAACGGTAGCCAAAGGAGTCGCTTCAAACCAGTTATTCTCTTTTATGTACCCATAGCCATGCTGCATTGTCTAATTTTACTCTCTTTAGTGAGAGTGGAGAAGAAAGAGCTAATTTTGAAGCAGTTACTAAATAGAATATTCTTCTAAAATATATACATTTTTTTAACGAAAATATACCTCTAACATATTATTTAACGGTGTTACTAATAAACCGTGTATACTTTTTATACGAGACTTACGCAGAGCTGAGACAGAAAACGTTACTAATAAACCAAGCATAAACGATGGAAGTTTAAACAGTCTGTAATTATACAATGGGAATTGCTTTGTAGTAGTTATATACACGAAACCCTTTGTTTAAGTGTTGTATATTGAGAAAAATGGCCGCCCTTCTAACAGCTGTTCCTATCGACAGCCATTTTACGATGATGGTTGCCTTGTAACCGCTGGCGCATAGCGCTTGAAAAACGAGTCTGAAGTGGTTCCCTCGTAATGCCAATTCCGCCGCTCGGAGCGCTGTTCTGCCCTAAATATTCATAGCAGAACACTTAAATGACATTGACATTTGGGACATTTAAAGGACTCACCATTGCTTATTAAATGCTTCGTACAATATTTTATGGACAATAGACGTAATTTCCAAACTTCTACTCCTCAATTATATTACAATAAAAGGCTGTCATTCTTTATATTAAAACATATTACATATAAACTGAGGAACTGTCTGCTCTGTACTTCAGTTCATACACCAAACATTTCCGGAAATAAATTAACTTGACATCTTACATATACGCACTATAGCCTACCCTTTTCACCTACTATTATTAATATTGTTATTAAATAACATATTGCAACTAATTAAAGTACTGCATTATCTTTAGTTTCCTTGAATTCATAATTAAGCATTTGCAAGAAGGCCTAACTTTTCCCTCTCTTTAAAAAAAAAAATACGAACGTCACAATACCTGAGAAGTATAAATATTGCGCGATTTTTTCTTGCAGTGGTGAAAACATTTCTATAGGCCTACTGATTAATCTATTGAGCATAGTAATAGTAAACGCTGTAGTATTTTAGCGCGTGTAAATATATTTTGAATTAGCATTTATTAAATTATGAAGTTAGCCTGTAATTTGTGTGATTGAAATGGTTTACTGCTGTGTGCCATTGTGCAAATCGAACCAGAATAAAGAATGTGATTTTTCGTTTCATTGTTTTCCACAAGATGAAGGACTAAGAAAGAAGTGGTGTGTAGCCATTTCTCGCGAAGGGGACAAACCAAGCACTCTTTGGACGCCAAACAAGAAATCGCGTGTCTGCAGTAGACATTTCAAAGAAGCTGATTTTAGCATTAGCACAACATTAAAACGTTTGCTTCCTAATGTGGTACCATCCGTCTTTGATGATTTTCCAAAACATAAACAAAATGTTTCAAACATAAGTAGACGCAACAAAAGAAGGATAACAGAAGTGGCGAATAACATCCATCCTGCTAAGAAAAATAAACCCAATGTTGAACATAGTACATCAGCTTTCAATGAAGCAAATGTTTCAATTGAAGAAATCTATGAAGCACATAAAAAAACTATAGCCATACAGTGCTCAATTGAAAGTAAAAAAATTCCCAAAGTCATTACATTACAACGTAAAAAAATTACTAGGACAATTCGGAAACAAAATCAGCTTATTGGAAAACTAAGACAGACAATATGTAATTTAAAAAGCAAGCTATAAAGATACGACCTGTTGGTACTGAGTTCTTCACATAGCAAAACACAGACAATTTTCGAATATACTGTAACTTAGCTGAACAAACTTCAAATAACACTGTAATATGCTTGGCATATGTATAATATTCGTACTCAATCAGTAATGCACAACTAATCGAACTATTTTCACGATACACAATGCTTTGTAATGATACTATTCATCATTTCTTAGGGCAGCGAGGCGAACCTAGCGGCAGAAATTGTCATGACTCACAGAGACCTACTCTCGATCGTGCTATGCGCCAGCTTGTGTAATCTCGCAAGCAACGCTTGTAACCATAGAAGAACAAACCAAAGAGCGCAGAATAATTAGAGTAATATTGCTGTAGCTTGTACTCTTTGACCAAAATGAAGTGTGATAATCGATGAGAACCAGTTGTACTATCGATACTTCACACGAAACACTAGAGCGCTCTACCGGATGCAATAAAGAACCACAGATATTCTATTACCTTTCGGAAAGAAGTAATGACGAAACTATGACGTAGCTGTGTAACAGTTATACTGTTATACACGATGTATGTAGTGATTATTAGTAAGGAATTTACACACGACTTATAAACGAGCTACTCATTGTATAAGACAGTTAAAAGTCTGTATAAAGTTTTTATTAGTAAGACCGTAAATATATTAATTATGTGTGTTTAATTATATTTGAAGTTGATGTGACATTTGAGGTAGCAATTCCGACTACCAAGTCGGTGAAAATGAATTCGATTTGCAGAACGCAATCTTGAAAATTTATCTCCCATACAAGAGATGGAGTGTAATTCCTTGTAATGTATAGCCTATTGTATTTGAATCACTATTTATTAAAAGCGCGGAAGTACAAAAATACAAATTTTACAGGAGAGACAAAAACTGTCAAGGACATCAGCACTTTAAACATAAATTACAAAATGTTATGTTGTATTTTAACCATTTTTACTGTTTCTTTTAGTTCTTTTAACATAAATTGATGCGTCTATGGTAAGAGAACACTTTTCAATAGAAAAATGAATTTTCAAAAAAATATGACTTCCGCCCTTTTAATATATAGCGATTCAATTATTCTCTTTGCCCTGAGTATAGTGCAATCAAGAGTCCATCCATATCGGCGAAATGCTGAACTAAACGTCTCACGTCGTTATGGGTGATCACAGAACGCATATAACTTGAGAGCTGCCAACTTGTGTGATAGTATGTCTAGGTATCTGGGAGGATGAACTCCCTTGAATTCAGGGAAAGGCTAACAGACAACAAATCAATATATATATATATATATATATATATATATATATATATATTAAGTGGAGATAAATTTTGCTTTTTCGAGAAATTTTGACATTATTCTACAGAAAATGAAAAGACTAACATTTCTCCCAAAATCGTTATCTTCAATATTACATTTTCTAAAATGTTTGATTAAGAAACAAATATTTATTGAAGGAATAGATAAAAGATCCTCGACTATGTTGTTGATGTAGGTCTTTAAAACATTCCAGTAAAAGGATCATGCAGATATTTAATTAATTGTAGATTTTATTATATTAATGCTTCATGGTTGTAAAAAAATGCAACTTTGATATTATTTTTACAGCTAATTATCAGCTATTTTAATATTGTGAATAGTGTTTTATAAAGTGTACTGTATGTATATTAAGTATGAAAAGTTTATTTAGCTTTTACAGTAGCTGAGATATAAAAAAAATGTATTTCACTAAATTTTTGCAGACCAATGGTATACCTCCCCCCTTAAGCTATTGCGCAACATTTCATCTCTGAAGCATTACATTTGTGAGATTCAACTCGAAAAACAGTCAAAATATTGGTTTAATTATGAATTTTATTCAGCTTCCTCCAAGTGAAGGCTGCCTAGAAGACAAAGCTTACCAAAAAATTGTTGTTTTTTGAGTAAATGGTAGGTACACAATTATAATGAAAAAAAAACAATGGAGAAGGAAAAGAAAAAGAAATAACACAATTATAAATAATTGAAGACGACTAAACAAAAGATCATTAAATCCAGAAGAAACATAAAATTTCCTAGTACGATATCTATTTGCTATCAGGTGATCACAGTCGTCTATTTATCACTAGTTGCAAGACCCAACTTAAGTGGGCAGATCGCCATACGAAAGAGATCAATCTATTTACGTGTAGAGATAGTTTCTTATGATTTTTATAGATCCCTTCACTGCAGACAGAGATATTTCAGTCACAAGAGTTTGTCCTAGACCAAACTGCTTGCAAAAATGCGCGAATCTTTTTGTGATGGTCCCTCTAGCCCCAATCAGTAATCCAATAACTTCGATCAACGTTAGATGAAATTTTTCCTTATAATATGGTATAGTGGGGTCGTATATGTCGCATTTTTCCTAATGTACCTCAGCAGGTTGATTTTCATATGTTTCCATCCTTACAGTTGGATCAATTATGAATCCGCTTGTTGATCTTGTCGGGATATATATCGCAAAATATGAAGTACTATATATATTATTCAAACTATTTATTCAAATAAAAATATTGAAAATATATATTTTTAGGTGATATGCAAGTAGATATATTGAAAACTATGTACCATGGTCAAGCTATAACGGGGGGGAGAAGGTAAATAATGTCCCCCATAACCTTATTACATCGGGATTCCATGATTTTGCTTTGCCCCCCCCTCCCCCCAAGGAAGTTCACTCTCCGCCTATGCACGGAGCAGATCTATAACACAACTGATCCCCACCACTACGTGCTGCGCAGTACCGATAAGTGGTATGTGGCGCAGGTTCTTTTCTATCTTGTATAGCAAAGGAAATATTTATCTATCTAGAAATCCAAGCCCTCTTCATCGCCTAGTGCAACTGTGGCATATAGGCCTACCGACGATTAATAGGAGTTTCATTAGTTAAATCTACAGGGACATCATTTTATTTTTACTAACATTTTTAATATGAACCTGGCTATATCTTCGGATTAAAGGTCTAGAACCGGAAACACCGCTTGCTACCCCTTCCAAGACTGGAGTTCGATGATACTGGCGTAAAATACAAATCATTTTACTAGGTATAGGAGGAAAGAAAAGTAGTTACGTAAAATAGGAAATATCGCAATTTTGAGTTTGATCATTTTCATTAGGTTTTTGTTTAATCAAAATACAGTACTGTATTAACACTTAGTGCTTTTATTCACGAATTGAGCTATCCATTCGGACGTATTCATTATGTAGTGCATATTATACTGTCTACAGCACATTAGCGTACAATATAGAGAATGAAATTAAATTGAAAAATAATCATAATATGGATATTTAAACACATTTTTGAAAATGGTGGCCGTTCATTTCTATATAGGCTTCAGTTCTTTTGTGCATAGGCCTATTATCGCACTATAGACTATTGTACCTAATTCCAATTACCAGTTTCGTAATTCGTACGAGTAACTCATGTTGAAATAATTCTATACCCACTCTATAAAAGAGTACCTTACGTACTGTAAATTTAATCTTCACTTCTGCCCGATCCGAAAAGATAAAATTACTCAGAAACGCTATCTACTGTCCGTTCAAGTGTTTTAGTCGCAGGGTCGTAGAAAGGGGGGGGAAATCACGTGACAGTTAATTACTTAATGAGGTCCTTTTATTTAAGTTATTTTAAACAGTTGTATAGTATTACGTAGACGTCCAATTCCTAACAGAGATTAATGTTTTCAGAAAGGAGCTGAGACAGCCCAGCTACTAGACTTTACAGAGGGGCGAACAGAAGCAGGTGGGGGAAACCGGGATGCGACGTAGGCAAACAGACGACAGTACCTGTGCGAAAATATGATTCAATATTGAAAGCTCTTTCGTGACTGGAAAACGCGAACATATTTCTGGAACGTACTATACTCACTAACTCAGTACTGCATACGCGGCCTTGGTTCTGTGTGGAGAACGGTTGGAAGTTTACTAGTAGAGGAGGTGGGAGTGAAGTACATTCAAAAACTCAGGTACAATAAAAATGTAAGTAAAAATAAAATGATGTCCTGTAGAAGTCGTAGGATTTCAAGAGCAGGAGCAAGTTTTATCTCTTGTTCGGCTTATGAGTTTAAGGTATATAAATATTAATTAAAGGAGAATTTAGGACACTTGAGCTATTTATATTCTTGTTAGAAACCATGTACCTCACATCTCTGAAAACATTAATTTGAAGTACTAATATTGTTTGTGAGTTGTTACTAAAGTACCGCTGGGCGAACTTGTCGCCATGAGACCGAAAAACAACGAACAGCAATTTACTTACAGTTTACGGAGCGTAACACACCCGCGACATGGACTCTAAACACTGCAATCTAAGTCACAGTTTGTGAGGAATAATTTGCGAATATCTACCTTGTCTTGAGATTTACTGCCTGTGATATTTCTCAGTTACCTGCTGTCTCCACATAAGCTTCCCGACTCTGTGGTGACGGTCTTCAGGCGCGACAAGCAGTCATTTAGGCCTTTGGTTGAAAACACCAGTTATACTAACTACTACTGCCTACTAAGATAAAATAACTTACAGCAATTTGCAGTGTGGCACACTTATTACCGACTGTGTGAGACAAATACCACAAAAGATACACTTTTAGTGTTGTATAAAACAAAAACTATCTCTGAAGTCGACATACATTTTGTGCTGTTAGGCAGATGAACTATAGGAATTTCGATATTGCTCTGACGCAAACATAAAATCTTAAGATTGCTATCCGTGATATCGATGCGCATTTGACGCTGTTAGCTTCAGGAACTGTTGACGGAAGAATTTCATCTTTCAACACCGTCCTACTGGCACCGGGATGTAATAATTAATACATTATCTGGACGATACACTTCCACAGCACGGGATTGGTCGTGCAACAGAAAACCATTCTCGAATGTGGCCACCAATTAGCCCCGATCTCACACCGTGGGGATTTGTGAAAGACAAAGTTTGCGTCCGCCACTTCCTAATGATTTAGATGGATTGAAACAACACATCACAAGAGCTATGGCATGTAGGTATGTTACATAGAAATTGGGATGAGCCAGTTGGTTCCCAAACTTTTGAAGGTGCGACCTACCTTTGGACGAGACTTTCTTTTGCAACCCTCCTCTCTCCCTGACTACCGTACCGATATAAATGGCTCTTACGGAACCCTGAGATTCATTGCCGCTCTCACTTAAGCTCGCCATTGGTCCCTATCCTGAGAAAGATTAATCCAGTCCCTACCATCATATCCCATCTTCCCACACCTGTGGAGTAACGGTTAGCGCGTCTGGCCGCGAAACCAGGTGGCCTGGGTTCGGTTTCCGGTTGGGGCAAGTTACCCGGTTGAGGTTTTTTCCGGAGTTTTCCTTCAACCCAATATAAGCAAATGCTGGGTAACTTTCGGTGTTGGACCCCGGACTCATTTCACCGGAATTATCACCTTCATCTCATTCAGACGCTAAATAACCTAAGATGTTGATAAAGCGTCGTAAAATAATCTTACTTACTTACTTACTCACTTACTTACTTACTTACTAGCTTTTAAGGAACCCGGAGGTTCAATGCCGCCCTCACATAAGCTCGCCATTGGTCCCTATCCTGAGCAAGATTAATCCAGTCTCTATCATCATATCTCACCTCCCTCAAATCCATTTTAATATTATCTTCCCATCTACGTCTTGACCTCCCAAAAGGTCTTTTTCCCTCCGGCGTTCCAACTAACACTCTATATGCATTTCTGGATTCGCCTAAAATAACCTACTAAAATAAATAAAAATATCCCATCTCCCTCAAATCCATTATAATATTATTCTCCCATCTACGTCTCGTCCTCTCCAAAGGTCTTTTTCCCCCTCAGATCTTCCAACTTACACCCTATATACACTTCTTGATTCACTCATACGTGCTAGACGCCCTGCCCATCTCAAATTAATGATCACAATTACAGTATGTTAGGTGAAGTCCGTGAAGTTCTGCGTTGTGTAACTTTCTCCATTCTCTTGTAACTTCATCCCTCTTAATCCTAAATATTTTTCTAAGCACCTTAACACCCTTAACCTCTGTTCTCCTCTCAAAGTGAGAGTCCAAGTATATACTAGCTAGTATAACTGCATCTTGAATTTAATAGTAATGTATAATCTACAGTGAAACAGTAGCGCAAACTTGTCTGAACTCTTTTTTTTTTCTATTAACGTTAGAAAACATTGAATTCAAAAGATCTTTTTTGTTTTTCTTTATGATTAAGTCTCTGTGCTTAAAATGATGAATTAATTTTTTTTAAGTTATGCCTTATTATAGTTTGTAGTAGACCTACAGTTCAAGTCCGAAACATCGCGGATGTGGTTGTAACACTGTAAGAAACATGCCCTCGAAAATACCTTTGTTAAATAATCATATTACGATATACTGTACCACGGTCAAGCTATAACGGGGGGAAGGAGGTAAATGATGTCCCCAATAACTCCGTTATATGGGAATTCTATGGTTTTGCTTTGCCCCCCCCCCCCAAGAAAACGGTTTTATCTCCGCCTATGATAAAATACAGAGTGTTTCCTAGGTGGTATTACAAATTTTCAGGGATGATGGCGAAGGGCACATGTATCAATTTGAGATAAGGAACCCTGGTCCGAAAGTTACAAACAAAAATAGTTGTGTGGAAATGAAATAATTTTATTCCTCTGTACACCTTATTTATGTGTATTTATCTGTACATCTTACACATACTGTATTCATCTGACGTTGTTTACGTTGTCCACTTACAGTATTTCATTCAGTGCGCTGTCTGAGGGATGGGGACAGGAAACTACATTAAAGCAATGCAGATAGTGTAATGTGTAACGGACATGGTCGGTCCTAATATGCATGTCTGTAGACAGCAGTGTATGTGTACAAGTTGCAGTGTCCAGTCGATCAGTCCTAGTGAAATGGAGGAGTACACGAGAGCGAAATAAGCAGATCTGATTTTCCAATACGGATGAGACAATGGGAACAGCAGACAAGCTCACATATTATCGGGTTAAGTACCCACGTAGGAGACATACCATCTTTCCACGATGTTCCAAAGGTTAAGGGAAGGAGGGTATGTGGTGCCAAATTACAATTCCATTTCCACACAACTATTTTTGCTTATAACTTTCGACTCAGTCATTTCCGGACCATGGTTCCTTATCTCAAATTGATACATGTGTCCTTCGCCATCATCCCTTAAACTTTGTAACACCACCTCGGAAACATCCTGTATAAAAGTTTCGACGGTAAAAGCGTAATTGCTTAATAGTGTCGAGGTAAAGAAAATAGCCACGTATAGTTCTGAGAAGGAACTTGGCAGTTTGACAATGCTACCTGTTGAATAACAGATTCTAAAGGGCGATACAATTCTTAGCATGGTTCCTACGGGTAAAACTGAGGGTTCCGTGTCGTAGATTTATGGCACCTAAAGAACCCTGTCCCTAATAGAGTGTTCCAGGAAAAGTTGTCGGCCGTTTCTCTTCCACGTTGAAATTCAACTCTGTGCTATAATTGAATTCAAATAAAATCTGCCGGTAACCGAACCTCGAAACCTTTTGTAATTGACTGACCGCCGAAACGTGAACAGTTTACTAAGCATTGCATTCCCCAACTCATATAAATGACTGTTTTTATGGATTCAGAGAATCGAAGTTTATAATTAGATTTGAGAACTAGCATATATATTCTGAATCTATAATCGTGCCGGGAACCGAGCAAATAAATACACAAGACGTTAGCAACAGACTTGCTCAAGTGTCTTATTGATGGCTTCGGCTCTTGAACAAATATTTCTGAAGGTCGCAGAGAGTTCCAGCTGTCTGTAAGCGCAACAGCTGCCAAAAAGGATTTCGAAGTCTGTTTCTTCATTTAGCAAACCGATAAGTCAACTGTAAAGATTGGATGTAGGGCAAGTAGACTGTTTACAAACTCCATCAAGTAGCTGAACGCTTGAAGCATCCAAAGCATGCCACTTGCAGACAGCGCTTCTGTCTGGTCAGTCGTCTACGATCGCATGGCAAATTTTCCTGAACGTAACATTACATCACAGTCTACTATATACAGTCACGAAGCTTGAGTTTTGAGGGTGCTAGAAACAATAGACTGTGCCGGTACTATTTTGCATTGCCTGTAATGAGGCGATATTAGCGATCCTAGTGGTGAGCAACTATCTAATGTTTCTTAAAAGTATTTATTTCAGTCACTGACTTCACAGCATATGTTTAAGGTGCTACACCTTTACATTACATATTTAAAAGACGTACGAACGTTTTCGTTGGCCTACGCCAACATCATCAGATACGAAGTACATTTCAGCAATATCAGTGCTCTCTACATAATATCTACAAATACAAAACATATTTAATGGCATGCAAAATGAGACATATTAAAAACCAACATTGCTGTGATACTCATTGACATTCTATATGACTGCCTTGATTGTCACTTACTTAAAATACACGTATAGATTACAAAAAATATTGATTTACATATATATATATATATATATATATATATAAATGCAAGTCTTCACATATGAGATAATAAAATGACATGATTTAAAAAGTGATAAAAATAATAAAATATAAAACTAAGATAAACAGTATTATGAATGTGAAGTGATGCAAAATTACAGTAATTACATTTATTATATTCCTATTTCTGTTTCACAATAATATATAATTCCACCATTCAGAAACGTATGCATCATGGTTTGTGTCACGTAATTATTTGAATATTTTTCAAGTTTATATGGTTTTATAAATGCCAATGTATTATACGTTGGGTTGTTTGATGTTGATTAATGATGTATATTTGATTTTGTCGGTAATGCTGTTCCTCCAATCTCGAAGTAATTGAATTCAATAAGTTGATGACCCAATTTTAACGGATTTAACATTTAATTTGTATGATATGTTAAATGGAAGAAACTTACATGACGATGTATTGTCGATATCCACTACTGTAATTGTAATGAACGTGTGGTATGGTGCAAGTCAAGTATCAGAATTCACTGAAAAAGATCAAATATTAAATAAATAAATCACTACTAATGATATTGATGAAGCAAGTATTTGACTTGCATCATATGAATTTAAATGAAGGTCAAAATTTTTTGGTGCAGTTATTTTGGGTAATGAAATAGTTACGAAAATAAATATTCGTGTGCGGTTATTATGTACTAGTAGCAATTTGAAATTATAATATAGTTAAGTGAATGTCTAAATCAAGCTTTTTGGTTATATTATACAAAACAACATAAAAATATCTATATAGACTTACTCAGTGTAGAATGAATTGCAAAATATCTAATGTTTGTATATTTACTATACTGTTTTCGCTGTAAGAAAAATCCTAATATATACATAAGCACGTTGCTGTCATACCCGTGATTGGCTCCCAGTCGAAACACTCACATGACGCAGGAAAATATGGTTCGTATTTGGAAACTATCATCTTGTATTATTTGAAAATAAAAAATTGAATTCTAGTTGTTAAATACGATGAAACATATAACTTCGCTCATATGTAAAACGCTATGTAAAAGAAAAGCTACTTTTATATTTTATGTACTATGAACGCGGATGAATACCAACGGTAATACCGAGGTAGTCTGTTCCTGTAACAAGCTGGCGTCACTTAAGCTCGTAGTTGTTCACGTAAACACGTGGTACTGAAGTATGGCTTCTGCATCCTCGGTGTGTGTGGTTATTAAACATAAGAGTGGAAACCCTCTCAAAAGCGGAGAAAAACAAATAGTCTTAAAAATATATAATAAGTTAAGTGAGTTGAATCCAACGTTCCAGCTGGAAGGGTTTACTGACGCTGTTGTGGACCGTCTCGTCATAAATCCTGCCAACGATAGTTCTGACGATTCCGATTGGAAGGAATAACTCCTTTGTCTGCCAGCGATTAACCTTACACCTAAGTTTAAAATAATTGTATTGCAGTAATTATAAAGCAAATGTTTTCTAAGCAAACGAATGCATAGTAGTGAGGTTAGGTCTACTTGACGAGTAACGGGAAATGTTTAACATGAAACAGAATGTACGACAGTAGGCGGGAACATGTACTGAGAATCTATGGCGCCAAACAACGGCCAATGAAGTCTCACTTCAGTCACGTGCTATTGTTTACATTAGGGTTTTTCTTACAGCGAAAAGATTATACATATTGAGCTTCGCGACTGTATATACTAGACTGTGATTACATAGATACAAGATTAATTCTCCCGTAGCGGTAGTACGACACTGGGTCACTATCCAGCACAAATCAGGGCTTCACAATGACAATCAAATGGACAAATATCCATGATCATGACAGGGTCCGTAACGACGATAGATATGAGGCATGCATAGACAGAAGTTGGACAGATAGATAAGCAATCAGAGAGGTAGACAGGTAAGTATTTTCCAATCTTTACTACAACAAGGTTATCTAGTATTCCAGTGAAAATGAAATGGTATTTTGACGAGATGGAACTGAGGATTCGCTATGTGATCATCTCACAATTGAGTGAAACCTCGGAAAAACCTAACTATGTAATCCAGCCGTGGCGAAAATGTGACTCGCGAGCACATTGTGGCTTGCAATGATTGCTATGCATTTCTCTTGCTTCCTACCTTCAGTTCCATTCGTATTTGTCTCTGACCTGCGAGTGGCGTATCGTCACAATGTCTCTCTCGAAACCATGTACCTCTACAAAAATGACAGTTTCAACTAGGATGAGAGGACGCATTTTTTGCTGCCAATGTGATGTGTATGATTTGTTGATAAGTATTACGAGGAAAACCGTTGTATAACATAAAACGGCATTATACAGGGACATCATTTTATTTTTACTTCAATTTTTATTGTACCTGAGTTTTTGAATGTACTTCACTCCCACCCCTTCTACTAATGAAGTTCCAACTCCACACAGAACCAAGACCGCAGATAGTAAGCAGTACTGAGTTACTGAGTATAGTACGTATAGCCAAAATGGCGGGGGATTATATTAAGTATTTATCGAGCCTTAGGAAATTCATTACATCATCAATAGCGAATGACAAGACGGACACGTTTAAATGTAGCCGACCTGCAACGTGATTGGCTGCCGGAAATAAGAGCGACGGGACTATAGTTTGCAGCCTTGTACTGTATAAAATTATATTTAAGTACTTGACGTAAGGAAAATGAAAATCCATTAATAAGTCAGACAGTTGCTTCACTTCCCCTTCGTGTGTCCGCCTCCCTCCATAGGTGCTATGCACGTTGCAGGTTACACAGTGGCTCGGCGCACGATCACATTTTCGCCACGGTTGACGTAATCAGTCCAAGCGAGAATCGAACCCATGCCCGACATAACGTCAGATTACGAGAGAACCCCGCTACACCTGAGGTACGTTGGCCTCTACGTTCCAGTATTTAAGAGTTACTAATACAGAATATGTTTTAAAATAAATTATTGTTTACAAGTCATTTAGCATCTAATGATACGTGAAACTGTTGGGAATAGAGTCTGATGCAAAAAAGTTGGCCGAGTTTCAAACAAAAGAAACCGAGCACCATTATTCCACATTAAAGTTTGACGAGGGCACAAGTTGCAAGGTTCATCGGAATCGCTCCAACTTTTAATGAACTTGGTTCGTCGTCGTCCGCCATGTTCACGTGTTTATACTTCTCGGAGACATCAAAGAGCAGCATAACAAACTTCCACACAAACATCAAAAACTCGGACAAGAAGCTCTCTGATTCCTAACGCGCGCCGGAAGGCTTCAGAAAGAAGGCTCTAACCATGCACTCCGGAGGTTGTTAAAATGCATTTTCGCGTGTGTCATCGCCAGATCAGCAAACAACTGGGTTGGCGATGTAAAACGGGCTATTTCACTCCATATTTGAAGAGCATAATGATAATAATAATGATGATGATAATAATAATAATAATAATAATAATAATAATAATAATAATAATAATAATATTTTTACTTGGTTATTTAACGACGCTGTGTCAATTCCTCGGTTATTTAGAGTCGATGAAATTGTTGATTGTGAGATGATGATGATAATAATAATAATAATAATAATAATAATAATAATAATAATAATAATAATAATAATAATAATAATAATAATATTTTTACTTGGTTATTTAACAACGCTGTGTCAATTCCTCGGTTATTTAGCGTTCATGGAATTGTTGATTGTGAGATAATAATAATAATAATAATAATAATAATAATAATAATAATAATAATAATATTTTTACTCGGTTATTTAACGACGCTGTGTCAATTCCTCGGTTATTTAGCGTTCATGGAATTGTTGCTGTGAGATAATAATAATAATAATAATAGTAATAATAATAATAATAATATTTTTACTTGGTTATTTAACGACGCTGTGTCAATTCCTCGGTTATTCAGCGTCGATGGAATTGTTGATGTGAGATAATAATAATAATAATAATAATAATAATAATAATAATAATAATAATAATATTTTACTTGGTTATTTAACGACGCTGTGTCAATTCCTCGGTTACTTAGCGTCGATGTAATTGTTGATTGTGAGATAATAATAATAATAATAATAATAATAATATTTTTACTTGGTTATTTAACGACGCTGTGTCAATTCCTCGGTTACTTAGCGTCGATGGAATTGTTGATTGTGAGATGATGTTGATAATAATAATAATAATAATAATAATAATAATAATAATAATAATAATAATACGAGTGATAATATTTTTTACTTGGTTATTTAACGACGCTGTGTCAATTCCTCGGTTATTTAGCGTCCCTGGAATTGTTGATTGTGAGATAATGATAATAATATTTTTACTTGGTTATTTAACGACACTGTGTCAATGCTTCGGTTATATAGCGTCGATGGAATTGTTGATTGTGAGATGATAATAATAATAATAATAATAATAATAATAATAATAATACAATGTGTTCTGCCCAAGGGCAGGTCTTTCATTGCAAACCCAGTATTTTCCAATCTCTACTATTTTCTGCCTTTCTCTTTGTCTCCACGTATGATCCATATATTTTAATGTCGTCTATCACCTAATATCTTCTTTTGCCTAGAACTCTTTTTCCGTTCACCATATCTTCCAGTGCATCCTTCAATAGGCAGTTTGTTCTCAGTCAGTGACCCAACCAATTCATTTTTCTCTTCCTGATTAGTTTCAGCATCATTCTTTCTTCATCCACTCTTTCCAACACAGCTTGATTTCTTATTCTGTCTGTCCACTTCACACGCTCCATTCTTCTCCATAGCCACATTTCAAATCTTTCTATTTGTTTCTCTTCACTTCATCGTAATGTCCATATTTCTGCTCCATACAATGCCTCACTCCACACAAAGCACTTCACTAGCATCTTCTTTAGTCCTTTTTCCAGAGGTCCGCACAAAATGCTCCTTTTTCTTTTGAAAGCTTCCTTGGCCATTGCCGTCCTCCTTTTGACTTCTTGGCAGCAGTTCATGTTACTGCTTATATTACACTCCAAGTATTTCAAGCTGTCCACTTGTTCTACTGCCTCATTTATTATTCTTTATTTTTCTTGCGACAACCATGGTGTTCATCTTGTTTGCACTTATCTTCATTTCATACTGCTCACAGTTGTCATTTAGCTCCAGCAGCATATCCCTGGATATCGTCTCTTCTGCTAACAAAGTCATATCATCAGCAAATCTTATGCACTTTATTCTTCTTCCTCCTATTATTACCCCTCACATGTTCTGAAAATAGTTCTTTTCTAAATCCTCCAAGTAGATGTCCTCCAATAGATGAATAGGGTAGTGATAAAGGGCATCCTTGTCGTACTCTTCTTACGATAAACCAAATCGACTAAATGTAGAAATGTTCACGTGATAGGTACTAAATCATAATGGTGATGATTATAATGAACAGTTTTTTAATTACATGATTGGTTCCAATTTATTCGGACTTCATTTTTCTTTCTCCCTTCCTATTTTCTTATAATAACTCCCTCAACACCGCAATATTTGCAGACAGTCAAGTATTGCTAGCTAAGAATGAAGTTAAGTTACTTATGAAGGGTTCGGAGCCATAGTGGGCCAAGCGCCATAGATTAAAAAGGCAGAAAACAAGGGTTAAAATTAAGTGCTAATAATAATAATTTAATGAAACATATAGGAACCAATATAAAGTGTGGACATTAAAACTAAATGATATGTCAATCTTCATTAAACTATGGTATTCAGAGCATAGTGGGCCAAACGCCATATATTAAAAATGGAAAAAACAAGGGTTAAAATTAAGTGATAATCATAATTTAATGAAACATATAAGAAGTAATATAAAGTGTGCACATTGAAACTACATTTTGTCAATCTTCATTAAACTATGGTATTTAGAGCACAGTGGGCCAAGCGCCATATATTAAAAACGGAGAAAACAAGGGTTAAAATTAAGTAATAATCACAATTTAATGAAACATATAACAAGTAATATAAGGTGTGCACATTGAAACTGAATGATATGTCAATCTTCATTAAACTATGGTATTCAGAGCATTGTGGGCCAAGCGCCATATATTAAGAACGGAGAAAACAAAGGTTAAAATTAAGTGATAGGGTAAACTACGGTCTGTTGGACAGTCGGGCATGTTGGACACTCCGTACTTTAACGTGTTACCACGCTACTTGTGGGCACCACATTCTGCTAGACGTCAATGACGGAAGTAGCCCCACTCGTGCCTACTTCCGTCATTGACTTCTAGCTGAATGTGGTGTCCACAAGTGGCGTGGTAACACGTTAAAGTACGGAGTGTCCAACATGCCCGACTGTCCAAGAGACCCTAGTTTACCCTAATCATAATTTAATGAAACATATAACAAGTAATATAAAGTGTGCACATTAAATGTAAATGATATGTTAATCTTCATTAAACTGTAGTATTCAGAGCCTTAGTGGGCCTAGCGCCATATATTAAAAACGGAGAAAACAAGGGTTAAAATTAAGTGATAATCATAATTTAATGAAACATATAGCAAATAATATAAATTGTTCACATTAAAACTAAATGATATGTTAATCTTCACTAAACTATGGTATTCAGAGTCTTAGTGGGTCAAGCGCCATATATTAAAAACGGAGAAAACAAGGGTTAAAATGAAGTGATAATCATAATTTAATGAAACATATAGCAAATAATATAAATTGTTCACATTAAAACTAAATGATATGTTAATCTTCATTAAACTATAATATTCAGAGCCATAGTGGGCCAAGCGCCATATATTAAAAACGGAGAAAAGAAGGGCTAAAATTAAGTGATAATCATAATCTAATGAAACATATAGCAAGTAATATAAATTGTGCATATTAAAACTAAATAATATGCCAATCTTCACTAAACCATGGTATTCAGAGCTTTAGTGGCCCAAGCGCCATATATTAAAAACGGAGAAAACAAGGGTTAAAATTAAGAGATAATCATAATTTAATGAAACATATAGCAATATAAAGTGTGCACGTTAGAACTAAATGATATGCCACTCTTCATTAAACGATGGTATTCATTTAACTTTAATCCTTGCTTTCTCAGTTTTTAATAAATGGTTCTTGGCCCACTATGGCTATGAATCCTTCATGTAATCAATGCATCACCCGAATCTCACGTCATCTCTCCCGCTCCGATATGTTCCCAGATGACAGCTTACAACAACAGTACACTAGAGATGCACACTAAGACTTCATGGTAGAGAGAAATAAACACTGCCTACTTCAGGAGAGTGGGTGCTAATAAAAGCAAATAAGTAATTAATTTAACAACAAACGTTTATGAGTTATTAAAGGGAATTTATTTCGTAACTCATAAACACCATCACAAATTGCAATTGATAATATTTCAACGCTGTAACGGAGGTGCATTAAATGCTTATGAATTACTGGAGCCAACATTCATAAAACATCCGTATCGGTCCCTGCAGCTATTGCGTCTGCTTTAAATATTCCATAAAGGGACTAATCATTCCTCGGACTACAGTTGCACTTCTGCAATTGTTTACATTCCGATTTTAATGAACTCAGGGATGAGAATTATACACACAGATTAATCAATATTATTCAAACAAGAGCAAATGTGTAATTTGTACCTTACTGTTAGCTGTAAGATATAAACCACGTTTAAAATGGAAGCATATACAGGGTGATTCATGAAGTATGACCCGAGCTATAGAAATCAGTTTTCTACGTCATTATAAACAAACAAATTTATACGAACATAGGTACGATGATCAATATTTAAGGTGATAATAATATACTACACATCTTTTCTTTCATATACGAATGTACAGCAATGCAAATTTTCCACTAGTTTCACATGGAATACAAACATTTTCTTATTAATATACTGAAGGTAGTTGATTTTGTATAATATTGCTATTTGTTACAATGTAATTTGCCAATTATAGCTACATTTTACATTTTTGGCTATGATATCTATACTTAACTATTTTTCATTTATTTTGTTTTGTATTTTTCATGTATATCTATATCTGTGTCTTTTATTTAGGTAGTGTCTATTTGTCTGTTCTTTTTTTTTTCTTTTCTCATTTTCCATTTTAAGTTGTATTTACACTTGTATCTGTTTCATCTCTTTTTCCATGTTATATGCAATTCTATTTTTTTAACGAATATCTGTACTGTCTATTGTAATTGTAGCTTTGCCTTGTTGTACGAATAAATAGATAGATAGGTGGATGGATGGATAGATAAACAGATAGATAGATAGATAGATAGATAGATAGATAGATAGATAGATAGATAGATAGATAGATAGATAGATAGATAGATAGACGGACAGACAGACGGACGGACGGACGGACGGACAGACAGACAGACAGACAGACAGACAGACAGACAGATAGATAGGTAGATAGATAGATAGATAGATAGATAGATAGATAGATAGATAGATAGATAGATAGATAGATAGATAGATAGATAGATAGATAGATAGATAGATGGACGGAAGGACGGACGGACAAACAAATAAACAAATAAATAAATAAATAAATAAATAAATAAATAAATAAATAAATAAATAAATAAATAAATAAATAAATAAATAAATAAATAATCTTCAAACTAATTACATTTGCAACCTCGGGTTTTTTAAATTTTTTTATTAACTGTTCATAACAATTTAATTTGTTGTTATTTACACTACAAATTTCAAGAATGTCTATCTGCCACTTTTTTCAGCCACGTTGCACGAAAATTGCAGTAAAACAGCTTGCAATATACGAGAAATATTCTCTAACGATTTTGTGTAAATATATGAAACATAAATTAAATTATTATGTAACTTTCCTTTCTATAATTTCTGATGAGCAAAATTGTTTAACAGATTATTGAAATTATATTTTTGTGGGTATTCTTTTCTCACTATTAGGAAACATGCGTACATATATTAGCTTTAATTTAAAACAAAAAATCATGCAAATATCTTTATTATGTTGAAAGTTATTGAGTTCCAAGTAACGTAAATGTTAGAAAATTTGCTATAGGGAAAATCGCATGCAAGATATGGTATATTTTCACTCACATCACGCCCCCAAGGAGAAAATAATTTATTTGATTGTGAAATAGCAATGATATACATATAAATCAGACATTTCTTTAAAATACAAAAAATTTCCTATGAAATGCAATATAAAACAAAACTGTGGAATTTGTGTGAAATTATGTATATGACCACCTTAAGGGGCTGTTGCTGTTCGAATCGTAAGAAAGTAGAAAAGGTTACAAGCAGAATTGAAATGAACCAAAAGTACGCAGAAAGAGTACTATACTAAACAGAAAATAAGTATGCCTCAGTTTGAAAACGGATTTTAGAATATTACTTTTTTCACTTTAAGACATTTGGTCGCACGGATGTGAATCGCGCGCGTAGCATTTCGTAGCTCGGCAGGGCTGATCAGCGTAGCAGAGCTCACACTACGGGAAACTACCAAAATTGTTTCCTTGTTTGTAGTTAGTTTTGTCTAGTTCACAAGATAAGATGTTACTGCACGAGAAAACTAGATAATCTTGTTGATAATACATACTGTAGGCCTATATCGTGTGGTCTGTAAAGGGACAAATAAATCTCATCTGAGAAGAAAATGATGTTGCAGCTAATTGCTATAATAAAATCTATTTACACCTTTTGTAGATAAGAACCGTATCCAATTACAGAATCTAGAGGACAGGTCATACAGTCCATTACTTCCGTAAATGTAGGAGAAAATACGAAACCTTATCATGCCTAAAGTCATACAACGACTTGATAGAAAGCTTGAATAAGAAAAATAACTTAAAAATAAGGGAAATAAAATAAAATTACCAAAGGCACCCAAATCGCTTTTGATCCCATCAATATCTAGGCCTATTATGCAAAGTTCCATTATTCTCCAAGAGAATGCGCAAGCTTCACATTACGAAAAGATATAAACTCTCCTACCTATATCGAAAAAAATTGTGTATTTTCGTACCTAAAGTCTGTGTGATGTATCTTGTCTTACTGTGAAAAGAGAGAGAAAGGAGATATGTCTTACTTCGTCTGTGTTGTTATGGTGATGGGGGAGTGGAGCGATGCCGTCGATCCATCCAGCGGCGGAAGGGACTAGTTGATACATTCTGTAGCTCAAAATATGTCTCTTCGTACTGTATAGTTCCGTCACTGAGCTTGTCTTTCAAGAAACTGAGTTCCGGTAGCCTGCACAATAACAAGGTTTTGAAAGGAATCCTGAAAATTTACAACCCTCCTATAATCTCCACCCCCATTTGAAGGGACTTGGTTTTATTGCTATTGAGACAAGATAAACCTTACCAGGTCCTCAATTTATTTTAATTTAGTTACCATGCACAAAATTCGTTTAATCTCAAATGTTTTACGAAATTCGCGAGTTTCGTTTAATCCAGAGTTCTAAACGTAGTGCAGTATAATAATAATAATAATAATAATAATAATAATAATAATAATAATAATAATAATAATAATAATTTAATATAATGTAACACAATAGGCCTCTGCATAATTAAGGTACCCAAATTTATATTGTGAGAGTAACAGCATTTATGGACGGTCCTATGTATTCCCGAAAAATGCAGTTGCATCAACTCAACATACACTCATTCTCATACAAAACTGACGCTATGTTTCCAAGCATATGTGCTATTTCAGCTTGGTTTGCTGTTACACGTCCAATTCTTCCTACTCTGTAATAAAGATAAACGTCTGACTGCGATAACAATGGCGATCATATCTTTTAAAGAGAATCTAGTGAAATCCGTAGACTATCTCGTATATTTCTGCTGTTGAAACAACATTTAGACTTTCCGTGTTCACACGTAACTTCATCTTCAAGAATTTTCATGTCGCATTAAACATATTGTATAGCCACTTTAAGAAGTATCTCAAATAAAAATTTCACAGCTTCTAATAAAGAAACTGTACTTCTTTGTTCTTCATATGTAAGCCTATGAATACCTTTTTCTGGTTGAATGGAAGAGAAAGACTTACGGCTTTAACTATGTCAGCTAATAGTACATTATGCAACGAGCCTATAATGATAGTAATTAAGACGCGAGTATGTTTGTTTATGAAACGAGCGCAAGCGAGTTTCATAATTTTCATACGAGCGTCTTAATTACCATTATAGGCAAGTTTCACACGACTTTTTATGTTCGACCATATTTCTAACTTGAAATTATTCGGAAGTATTCATTTTATTCGCATCTCACTGAAGAGCAGAAGTGACCTTGTGCAAGCTCGTAAATTGTGAGATGTGCGCAGACGCGAAAGTATTGATTTTTTCCGAGGAACAATAATGTCATTGACCTTGATCTAATTTAGAAAATAACATGAACTAATTTTGATATAACCTGGAAATTGATTTAGAATTGAAAAACGAGATGACAAATAGAATTTATTTGAACATTATTTACAATTAACGCTAATTATTATAGTAAGAGAACATACCTTCTGCGACAGTATTGGATTTCCAGCCTCCGTGACGTTTCCCTCGTTGTCTTTCGATTGCACATCCGAGAATAATCGAAAACCTGATCTTTAATGAATAGGTGTACTTTAATGAGGTCCATTAAACGAATGCTACCAGATGTATAATTACTACATTTCGGCATGGTCGAGCATAAAATAAATTATTATTATTATTAGGCTTATTATTATTATTATTATTATTATTATTATTATTATTATTATTATTAATTAAGTTCTATAGCAGTAGCAACAGCAGTATTTTATTTAACTCCTTGCAGCACAGTAAGCCAAGAAAGGAAAACAAAATGTAAATTTTTTATGTCTTTCATATCATGGATCATAACAAAGCTTCGATCAATTTTTTTTTTTCGAAATCTTTTAAGCACACTCTACTTAGAATTGTTTTTATTGATCAGAACTAGACTCTTGCGAAAGTCTCTAAATAGTCTTCAATGACAAAGTTGTTATTTTTTTTTCTCCTGACTCTTCTTTTTCTCCTTTTTTATTATCTTGATATATTACTTAATCATTTGTATTTGTATACCACATAGTACGATTTTGCTTTTCAACTTTTTATGTCTTGTAATCCACATGTATTTTCCTATTAGTATATTAACATACCAGGCCTATATCTCAAGTGAATTAATCTTCGAATTTATCTCGAGCAGTTTATGTCTTATAAATTGTGACTGTGTGTGTTTTCCCCTTATGTTATGTAACAAACTTTGATTAGGCCTATATGTAATTTTCCACTTTATTTTTTATTCTCCTTATATTATGTAACTGATCTTGACTATTTGTAATTTTCTACTATATTTTAGGTAATTTCTGAAGTATCTTCTCTTGTGTTGTTTTGTAATCTATCATATAATTTTGTATTTCATTTAATATTATTGAATACCTGGTTGTGTTTTCAAAAAGGCATATGACTCGGTTAAGAGAGAAGTTTTATATGATATTCTATATTGAATTCGGCATTCCCAAGAAACTAGTTCGATTAATTAAAATGTGTCTCAGTGAAACGTACAGCAGAGTCCGTATAGGTCGATTCCTGTCAGATGCATTTCCAATTCACTGTGGGCTAAAGCAAGGAGATGCACTATCATCTTTACATTTTAACTTTGCTCTAGAGTATGCCATTACGGGTTACATCAGCTGCTTGTCTATGCGGATGACGTGAATATGTTAGGAGAAAATCCACAAATGATTAGGGAAAACACGAGGATTTTACTGGAAGCAAGTAAAGAAATAGGTTTGGAAGTAAATCCTGAAACGACAAAGTATATGATTATGTCTCGTGACGGAAATATTGTGCGAAATGGCAATATAAAAATTGAAAATTTTTCTTTCGAAGAGGTGGAGAAGTTCAAATATCTTGGAGCAACAGTAGCAAATATAAATGATTCTCGGGAGGAAATTAAAAACAGAACAAATATGGGAAATGCCTGTTATTATTCGGTTGAGAAGCTTTTATCATCCAGTCTGCTGTCAAAAAATCTGAAAGTTAGAATTTATAAAACAATTATATTACCGGTTGTTCTTTATGGTTGTGAAACTTGGACTCTCACGTTGAGAGAGGAACATGGGTTAAGGGTGTTTGAGAATAAGGTTCTTAGGAAAATATTTGGGGCTAAGAGAGATGAAGTTACAAGAGAATGGAGAAAGTTACACATCACAGAACTGCACGCATTGTATTCTTCACCTGACATAATTAGGAGCATTAAATCCAGACGTTTGAGTTGGGCAGGGCATGTAGCACGTATGGGCGAATCCAGAAATGCATATAGAGTGTTAGTGGGAGGCCGGAGGTAAAAATACCTCTAGGGAGGCCGAGACGTAGATGGGAAGATAATATAAAAATGGATTTGAGGGAGGTGGGGTATGATGATAGAGAATGGATTAATCTTGCTCAGGATAGGGACCGATGGCGGGCTTATGTGTGGGCGGCAATGAACCTCCGGGTTCCTTAAAAGCCAGTAAGTAAGTAAGTAAGTAAGTAAGTAAGTACGTAAGTAAGTACGTAAGTAAGTAGGTAAGTAAGTAAGGCAGTGTCTCAAAGCTACATTTTCAGCTGAAGTGAATTAGATTGTTGACTAAAAAGCCGGATGTGACATCAGAAGTTACGATCCAAAGCTACGTAGCAAATAGCAATCAAGTCCGTAGTAGCTAGTAAACAAAAATGCTTGCTTGATTGTTGACTTGTACACTAAACAAACATGGATACCTCATTAACAATAAATTGGGGGTTATGAAATCTGATGATACTTTGGAAATAAAATGTAGGTTCAATGTAGAATAACACGTTAACATGGAACATTGACATCGTTGGTATCTGGGTTACATTTTTTTAATATTGTAATATTTCAGGCTCTTACCTTTTCCACATTTATTTCGATTATTGATAGCCAAACGCAATGTTCATAGATATCTTTTGAACATCTTTTACCATTCTACATCTTTCTACGTTTCTTTTCTAGTGTCTCAGGGAATTACCATTCAGTTCATAAACCTGAGAATTAAGTTTCATGAACTGTTTACTGGAAAACTGTTTATAAACAAAGAATTCGAATCTCCAAAAAATAACAGCTAATAACTCGTAATTAAACTGCATTAGGACACTGCCTTCTTAATTTAGTGCTATACCGTAATTTCATGGCTTTCAGAAAAATAGTCTATGAAGAAGGCCATGATTCCAGCATACATGTTCAAAGCTCCCTAGTGTGTAGTTTACAAGTCACCTAGTTGCTAGTCACTAGTGTGTAGTATGGACTTGAGCTTTGAGACACGGCCTCAGTACCTGGTTGAGCGGAAGAGAAGGCATTATGGCCTTAACTCTGCCAGGCAAAATAAAACTACGACCACGACTATTACTATTTAATTCTGCACACAATTTAAAAGGAAATGAGCGACTACTATGCCACAGTAGGGATTTTAATATATGCTAATACTGCACAATGTGATATTTACAATGGTTTTACAAATGTATAATTTATTATTGTTGCTCTTTTTATAGTTATACTTTTGATAAGACAATTTAAAACAGTTATTTTATCGTTCAGGCATAGTATCACTGCACGTTGATCACAGATTGCACTTCTATGTATCCTCAAGAGGTGATTGCATGGTGGAACATCTATGCTATAATAATAATAATAATAATAATAATAATAATAATAATAATAATAATAATGATTTATTTAACCTGGCAGAGTTAAGGCCATACGGCCTTCTCTAACACTCAACCAGGAGTAAAAACTGCGTTACAAAAACACTACAAATTTACAAAGTACACTACAATTTTACACACAAAACTGAATAAGATAATAATAATAAAATGTAAACAAACAAGTAAGAAGAAATCAGACATAATATATAACATACAGAAAGAAAGAAAAAAACATAATAAAATGTGAACAGCAGGTCAAAAATAAATGAGGCATACAAAGTATAAAAAAATAGGACAATTATTGATGATGATAATAATAATAATAATATTAATAATAATAATGATAATAATAATAATGATAAAAAATAAGAATAGTAATAATAATAATAATGATAATAATAATAATAATAGGCCTAATAGTAATTAATAATACTAATAGTAGTAATAAAATAGTGCAGTACAAAGCATACAATGAATACAATATTTTTAAGTACACACAGTAAGGAAAATTATGATTATATATAGCTCAACTTATCACATTAGAGATATACCATTATCGGAAAATATGAAAACAAAAATATAAAATAAGTTAAATATCACTAGAGCATAAAAAAAATGTGAATACTTGGAAACATGCAATACAACACTTGTCATAATAGTAAGTTAGTTATAGAGAGAGAGATAGAGAGAGAGAGAGAGAGAGAGAGAAAGAAAGAAAGAAAGAAAGAAAGAAAGAAAGAAAGAAAAAAACTGTGGTTCATCTGAATAACCACTACGATGCAAAGGGTTAAGGAGTTTTCAATTGAAGAATTTAGTCAGCGTTGACATTCAACATGCGCGAAAAATGGCGGACAAATTTTGTGTGAATTCCTGTATTAGAGACAGGATTATTTTATTTGTCGTAAATCTACGACACAAGTGTCCCAGTTTTACTTCCGTCTCGAAGAAATCCAAGGTGAGGATTTTATCAATCTTTAAAATCCAGCGACAACCTGGGATTCAATGGGTAACCTGGTGTCCGCTAGACCACAGATAAAGATGAAAGTCAATTGAAAAGAATGAAATGTGATATGTGAGTGGAAGAGTGTTATATACGAGTATTGCATGTTTACATTCAAATGCCCAGAAAGAAACATGAGTGTATCATGCGTAAAGTAAATTACATGGTACTATGAATGTATGAGAAGATAAAGAAATACAAGGGGCAATCACAAAGTTTCCGGACTGCCCTGAATGAAGGCAATACACAGGGCATAGGAAACGGAGAAGTTATCTAGCACCAGGGAAACGCCTGAAATCTATAGCAAATGCATCATTTGAAAGGCAGAGAAGAAGACTAGCCATAAGGCTATATGGAGAGATTCCAGAGGAAAAATCGCAATAGGTCCTTGACATGTTTTCACAAAATCACTTATAGAAGCTCAGCTCTTAAAGAGAATCTGACGCTGTTTGATAGACTCAACAGGCATGGAAGCAATGATCTTTACTTACATGCGCATGTACGTTTAACGGTACAATAAATACAAATGCATGAGGCTATTGTATTGTATTGTATTTATTAACATTCCATGGTATTCATACATGCTTACAGCTAGAATATGGAACAAGTAAAAAAACTTAATACTATTATAAAATCTTAATTTATAGTCACAGTTTAGATGAAATATATACAGACGAGATTTACAATATAGTCTAATAGTACAAACAAAAGATTTATATCAATTTCATGAAGTGTTATTGAATGTCATGAATTCACCTACAGAAGAGAAGGCGTGAGAAATTAGGTACGTCTTTAATTTGGCCCTAAATAATTTCATGTTTTGAGTTACATTTTTTATATCGATGGGGAGGCTATTAAAAATTTTTACTACCATATAACGCACTCCTTTTCGATAGCACAATAGACTTGCCGATGGAGTAAGAAAGTCATTTTTTGACGTGTATTTATGCTATGAACTGTTGAATTAGTTACAAATTTTCCACGATTACATACGAGGAAGATTATTAATGAAAAGATATACTGACAAGCCATGGGCATTATTTGTAGTTTTTTGAATATAGTCCTACACGATTACCTAGATTTGGCACCTACTATTATTCTAATTACTCTTTTTTGTAATAGAAATATATTGTTACTATCTGTGGAATTTCTCCAGAATATTATTCCAAAACTCATTACCGAGTGGAAGTATGCAAAGTATATTGTTTTAAGGTATTTGCTATTTACTATCTTTTGCATATATCTAATAGCAAAACAAGCTGAATTTAGTTTGGGGGTAATTTATTTAATATGATTTTTCCAATTTAACACATTATCGATTTTTAAGCCAAGAAATTTGGTTGTTGTTTCTAATAGGGATCTATTATTAATTATTGCGCTAGAAATTTGCGACGTTGAATTTGGACAGGATTTAAATTGAATTATGTTAGTTTTGTTACAATTTAATACTAATTTATTAACTGAGAACCAGTCACATATTTTGAAGAGAATTTTCTCTATTGAAGATTCGAATGTGTTGGAATTATTGGCTGTAATTACTATACTTGTGTCTTCTGCAAATAATATGGGATGACCTACATCTTTTATTAGGGGGGCAAGATCATTTATAAGCACTAGAAAAAGTAGGGGACCTAATATTGATCCTTGAGGAATTCCATTATTAATAGTTCCCCATGTCGATGCAGATTTCATAGTTGTATTGATTTCAACTTTCTGAAACTACTAAAACAATACGGTAAGTAAAAGTTTTACATGGTATTTTAGATCACTGCCTATTTCTTCCCCAGTTTCATATCTAAAGTTATTGTCTCTGTAAAAATGTTTATTTATATCATGAGAACTTTACTATTTCTAACTCCTGATATAACTCGCTCTGACATATTTTACGTCCGTCTTGCTCAGCCTTAATTTCTTGACCCCCCAGCACATTGTCCAACCCGTATTAGCTTGGGCCCACAGTGCTGCAAACAAACAAGCAATCAAGAGGGTTGCTTAATCAAAATATTTACCGATGTTTCAAACAACTACACTACAGTGACAAACAACTCACATTCAAACACTACTGAATGCCATCCAAATACTGGAACCAGTGACAAACGGTTGTGATTGGCCTTCCACATACCGATGTGAGAGCGTTATCACTTCATATTTTAAATTCCGGCACACAGAATACGTCATCCAGTTTCGGGAATGAAAGTACAGTTATGATGGTTTGAATGTTTTATTTTTATTTGGGTTTACAAATTGAGAGAATGAGCCTATCATAAGAGAACTACCGTCATTTCCCATAACTATGGTCCTTGGACACAACTATGGTCCACGATACAGGTATTCAAAGAACATTGTAGAAATAACATAGACCGTTCGTAGATAGCTGCAGTGACTTGACTTCAAACTACATTACAGCAAAAATATAGGTAAACGAGGTACTACGTTATGGGGTACAAAATTTGAATGGACAAGTAAGTCAAAAGGAGAATATCAATGGCAAAGGAAGCTTCTAATAGAAAAAGGAACATCTTCTGCGGACGTCTGGAAAAAGAACTAAGGAAGAGACTAGTGAAGTGCTTTGTGTGGAGCGTGGCATTGTATGGGGGCAGAAACAATGAGATTACACGAAGTGAAAAGAAACGAATAGAAGCATTTTAAATGTGGAAATAGAGAAGAATGGAGCATGTGAAAAGACAGACAGAATAAGAAATAAAGCTGTGTTGGAAAGGGTAAGTGAAGAAAGAATAACGCTGAAACTGATCAGGAAGAGGAAAAGGAATTGGTTGGGTCACTGGCTGAGAAGAAACTGCGTACTGAAGGATGCACTGGAAGGAATGGTGAACGGGAGAAGAGATCTGGGCAGAAGAAGATATCAGATGATAGACGACATTAAGATATGTGGATCATATGCGGAGACTAAGAGGAAGCGAACCCAAGCCCCAGCGCAACTTCCTATCAGTAGGCAAGCGCCTCGACTGACCGAGCTAAGCCGGTGGCTAGAGCATAGTATTATAATAATAAATAATTCAAAAAATAGTTTTGTCCTTTAAATATGCAGAAATTTGATCCGAACAAATGGAAATATTCGTTCTGAAAAGGAATTTTAAAATGTTACATTTTTTCAGATCAAATTTCTGCACATTTAAGGGACAAAACTAAAATTCTTTCAATCACCCATTTTCATAATACACTGCTCTCTTAAATTGACTCAGCGTATTGGAAATTAAATCAATGGCTTTCCAAAAACACGCTATTAAATGTTTAATATAAAACAATTTTTGTCTCGAAAAAGCAGCAAAAACGAGCAAGATTGTGTTAAACTTTTTTGTTTGAAATTACTCAAAGAATAACCCCCTGAAATTAATAAAATTACTTACGGTTCACCCTGTATATTATGTATAACTTATTTAATATTTAAATCTACAGGCCAGAATCCTAATTCCTTAAATCCTATATCAACATCGGAGACCTTTATTGCCCTTAAGACTTCACCCCAGCCTAATTTTAAAAAGAGAGACGTGAAGAATTCGTAGAATGAAAGAGGGAAATAAGAGTACCACGAGAAGAACCATGAGTAGCGGCTACTTTATCATCCACAAATTCTATCAATATCAGCCCGGGGATCGAAGCAGGAGCTCCATGGAGTCAAAGAGCATGTCTGTAGCCACCCTGCACCACGCACATACAGAGAGACAGACAGACAGACACACACATAAAATTTACTGTAACATGCGTCGACAATCCACGCTGCCTGAAGAACATCTCTGTAACGGCTTGAATTTGAATCTCTCTCTACATGATATTGATTACCTTTCCAGCAGACAACATTGCAAGTTAAACCGCAATGTCTGTCCTACGTAATGATTTCCAGATGAAATCGCGCAGAAAAGATCCGATAGCGCGCCAGTAACATTTCAACAGCGTGTGTCTGGAATATTCTATAGGCTATTTCGTTTATATGACGTCATTCCATTTTCGACCAATGAAGTGTAATGAAATTTTGAATTCCAACCAATCACAGTCACACTTTGCGATAATTTTTGCCGAGCTATAAAAATGCTTTCCTGTAGCACTGAGTAAGGCACAGCTGACATTGGTCCTGCTCCAACAGGTAACTTAACCTATAATTGTAGCCTATAAAATTTGTATTTTGTGAATGAATTAAACAATTAATAGAAAGTTAGATGTTCAAATTTATGTAACATCATCGCATATCAAACCCAAAGATTTTGTATAGTAATATATACAAAGTCTTTAATCAAAATGCCTTCCGTATGGCGTAATAAAATTCGTGTTTTAATTATCTATACAGAGATGGCTTCACTGTGTAGCAACATGTCTCGTTTTGAATACATAAGCATTGCTATATAGCTGTATCCACACATATTACGTTCTTAGTTCTCGGTGTAGTGTGTAATGTAACGATGAAGTACTAAATAAAGTGCGAAATTATATTTCCACATTTACATCTTCATCTTCTAATTCCATGTCCATTGTAGGCTATCTGAAAAAATTACATTCCTTCATTCAGAGTTGGTAACTGCGTTTTCAACAATTCTTCATTTAATTAATGTATTAATCAGGTTACTGTAATTAGGCCTATGTTATAAAATCTTAAATTAAAATATGATTTCAGCAGATAATGAAAATGTATTTATGCTCGAACATGCCGAAATGTAGTAATTATACACCTGGTAGTAGCCCTTTAATGCACTTCGTTAAAGTACACCTATTCATTGTAATTCAGTTGTTCAGCCAATGAAAAATCACCACTGTAGCATTATAAAACCGGAAGTATCGATTATTCTCGGATATGCAATCGAAAGACAATTAGCGAAAAGTCACGGAGGCTGGAAATCCAATACTGTCGCAGAAGGTTATGTTCTGGTACTATAATTATTAGCGTTAATTGTAAATAATATAAAATAAATTCAATTTGTCATCTCGTTTTTCAATTCTAAATCAATTTCCAGGTTATATCAAGACTAATCTTCATGTTATTCTCTACATTATATCAAGGTCAATGACATTCGTGGCTCGGAAAAAATCAATACTTTCGCGTCTGCGCACATCTCACAATTCAGGTCAGTTCCGCTCCTCACTTACATAACCATAACATGAATACTTATGAATAATTTTGAAGTTAGAAATATGGTCGAGCATAAAAAGTCGTATGAAACTTGCCTATAATGGTAATTAATTACTACCATTATAGGCTCGTTGCATAATGTACTATTATGTTATAATAATAAGAGAAAAGTGTAGTACATGTAATTGACATTGTTAAACCTCGAATTTCTTTATTGCAGTAATCGATATTCATCTACGAGTATTTCATCTTCACAATGTCTGAATAGGTTCAGTATTCGTTAATATACAATTATTAACATTTTGTGATCGAATTTTAGGGATATATTATTTACATTTTTATTTTATTCACGAAATAGTCCTATTAAATGTCACTCGAGGTCTGAGATTTCCCAGATAAATCTCAGACCTCTCGTGACATTACTACAGATAATATTGTTCAGACATAGCCGATCTTACTACGGAAAACACGTGCGAAGGGACCGCTGCTTTGTAGCAATGCACGTGGGCTCCTTCGGATTTGCGACTAACCTTCCTAAGATGATTGTGGGTATGCAAAAGACAGAAAGACAGCATGAGGAAGAGTCCTTTTCAACAGTTTTTATAATATATCTAACCAGTATTGGAACTGTAATTAGGCTGAAGCTAAAGATATCCCTGTTTCCATGCATGGTGAACATGGAACTAGATCAAGCTCTCATTTTTATCCGGTTTTTAAGGGGAGTCTGTACACCGAATTTTGACAAAAAATGAAATTTTGGTTTTTATCATTTTTCGGTAGGCCTATTAGTTTTATAAGTGTAAACTGATAATATGATTTTATTTCTTCTAATTGTTATCTTTTAGTTCTATCTTCAGCAAAAATATTATTGTAAATCTTACCTTCAGTATAATATAATAAAGCACAACCACATCTTTTGAATTACGTAACACATTTAAATACAACATTTATGATTCATGAAATTGATTCGATATATATCATCATCATCATCATCATATCCCTCACGTATTAGACCCTACAGGATCTGTTACGGTCTCATGCCAGCGCTTTCGTGGTCTTCCCAGCGAATAGGGATTATAAAGAATGGACACTGAGCGAATTTTCCTGTGTTTTGTTTCTCTGTGCGCCGGCGTTTAGTTCCACTTTCAAGCGCTAGAGGTTAGTGTCATCGAGCATACGCTAAGATAATAATTGAGAATAGAATTGAGACACAGGATCCAAACATCGCCTACGTTATTGCATAATCCAGTAACACTTTGCTTCAAATAAATTCAAGTTAAAAGCTTTTCCTTATTTCTTAGTGACAAACTAGTTGTAATAATAATATTTTATATTTCAGATATAATAAATTATATTATAAAATAATATAATAAATTATAAAATTAAGTATCGAATTCGTTTATTATTTGCATATAATATAATATAGGTATATGGTTTTACTTCTCGTAAGAGTTTTGTTTTTTTCCATTTTCAGCGCTATCAAATCATTACATATTTTAATTGTTGTTGGGGTCAACGTCTCAACTCTCATTATAAAGGAACTCTAGAGTCCAGACATTACAGTTAATGACGGATTTATTATTTTATGGATCCAATTTATTTTATTTGAGTACATAATGTACCTAGGTGTGTTAATTATATGTGTCATATTTCCGCTGTGTCGACTGCTAGCTGGTGTGATGTCAGCGCCAACTCTAGGGAGAAAGCAGAATCTCACGCTCTAGCTGGCTTGAAGGTCATTGAAATCAGTCCGGCTACATCAAAGGTACCGACGCGAAGTGTCCATTCTTTATAATCCCTATTCGCTGGTCTTCCCAATTTCCTCTTTCCTCTTGGTACATAAGTAAGAATCTGTTTAGGCCATCTAGTGCGATCCATCCTTTCGACATGTTTTTTCCACTGAAGTCGATACTGTTGAACAAAATTAACTATAGGATCCATGTTTAGTTCCTGCAATATGTCCACATTTTTACGGTGTTCCAGCAAAGAGCATCTCGCTGTTTGTCGCATGAACCTCATTTCAGCTGTCGCCAGCCTTTGCTCATGAGCTTTTCTGATTGTCCATGCCTCGCTACCGTAAGTGAGGACCGGCCGAGCTAGTGTCTTATATACCTTTAGCCTTGTATGTTTCTGAACATGGGATGATTTGAAGATGGTGTTAATTACGCTAGTGATTTTTATAAATTTAGATATTTTGTTTGGCATATCTTCATCAGTGATGTAAGAGAGGTTATAACCTAAATAGTTAAATGAATTAACACGTTCAATTAAAGTATTATTTATCATGATCTTACTTGGAATGATTTGGTTTGGCACATTATCATAGCGTAAAATCTCTAAAAGTTTATTTCTATCAACTCTATCGATATATATATATATATATATATATATATATATATATATATATATATAAAACACAATCAACACATTTTAATAACTTCTCGTCCATACATAGTAGTACATCGTAGTTCAATTAAATAACGTTGATGTGATTAGTTTTAATTTAATCTTATTTTGTTTTTTTTAAGTATGCATATTTAATAATTCTACACATTTAAATAGTAGTTCGGAACCATTTTTTCATGTACGTAACACATTCAAACACAATTTTTGCATTCCGTTTAAATTATTCTTAATATGGTATTACAAGCGATATACGCATTTCATTAACACTATTCATGTACATTTTAGCGTAACATGACATGGTTACTTAACTTAATTCAGATCAAATATGGATATTTGAAATTTTTATTTTAATTGGTACACTTAAGTGTCTCACCGTTTTTCAATGTTTTTTTAATATTGACATCAACAATCTATACATTGATTTTATGTAAAAATCTTCACTACAGTTTTGATGCAATGTATTTTTCACAAGATATCTTTAATTATTATCAATGCCTGAAGATCCCATACTAAATGGCGAAAACGTCAACAATTTTTAAATTATAATGTAAATTTATAATTGCATAATTTACGTTAAAATAAGTCAAATGATTGAATACCATTCTTTTTGAATTCGTACTCTACTTATTGGAACTTTAAAAAATGAACTCGAAAAAGTTATAATTCTTTATGCAAAAAATTTTATCAATGATTTTTTTTTCATGTTCATGTTATGTTATCTTGGTATTCAAACGTACAGCAGATTCCGTATAGGCCAGTTTCTGATGCTTTTCCAATTCACTGCGGGCTAAAGCAAGGAGATGCACTATCACCTTTACTTTTTAACTTCGCTTTAGAATATGCCATTAGGAAAGTTCAGGATAACAGAGAGGGTTTGGAATTGAACGGGTTACATCAGCTGCTTGTCTATGCGGATGACGTGAATATGTTAGGAGAAAATCCACAAACGATTAGGGAAAACGCGGAAATTTTACTTGAAGCAAGTAAAGCGATCGGTTTGGAAGTAAATCCTGAAAAGACAAAGTATATGATTATGTCTCGTGACCAAAATATTGTACGAAATGGAAATATGAAAATTGGAGATTTATCCTTCGAAGAGGTGGAAAAATTCAAATATCTTCAAATATAAATGACACTCGAGAGGAAATTAAACGCAGAATAAATATGGGAAATGCGTGTTATTATTCGGTTGAGAAGCTTTTGTAATCTAGTCTGCTGTCAAAAAATCTGAAAGTTAGAATTTATAAAAGAGTTATATTACCGGTTGTTCTGTATGGTTGTGAAACTTGGACTCTCACTCTGAGAGAGGAACAGAGATTAAAAGTGTTTGAGAATAAGGTTCTTAGGAAAATATTTGGGGCTAAGAGGGATGAAGTTACAGGAGAATGGAGAAAGATACACAACGCAGAACTGCATGCATTGTATTCTTCACCTGACATAATTAGGAACATTAAATCCAGACGTTTGAGATGGGCAGGGCATGTAGCACGTATGGGCGAATCCAGAAATGCATATAGAGTGTTAGTTGGGAGACCGGAGAGAAAAAGACCTTTGGGGAGGCCGAGACGTAGATGGGAGGATAATATTAAAATGGATTTGAGGGAGGTGGGATATGATGGTAGGGACTGGATTAATCTTGCTCATGATAGGGATCGATGGCGAGCTTATGTGAGGGCGGCAATGAACCTCCGGGTTCCTTAAAAGCCATTTGTAAGTAAGTAAGTAAGTAAGTAAGTTCATTCATTCATTCATTCATTCATTCATTCATTCATTCATTCATTCATTTATTTTATTCCATGAATCTTACATGAGCAATGAAGCTTTAAGATGTGGAAGAAGTCAAAATTTTACAATATTACAATTACAATTTTTACAAATTTTTATAGTTTTACAATTTAATAATTTTCTACAGTTTTTACAATTTTGTGCAATTTTTTACAAGTAAGTAAGTTATCTCCAATTTTATGTTCTAAGTAAATATTTGTACTGTCTATTGTAATTGGGGCTTTGCCCTGTTATAGAAATAAATAAATAAATAAATAAATAAATAAATAAATAAATAAATAAATAAATAAATAAATAAATAAATAAATAAATAAATAAATAAATAAATAAATAAATCAACATATAAATAAATAAATAAATAAATCAAAATATAAATAAATAAATAAATAAATAAAAAGTCAGGACCATAGTGAAATAATGTTGCTGAAAACAGTAGTACATTCTCCTAGTTAATGGCATTAATCAATTCAAATAAAGGGACAGCAAACTAATTCCAACGATCTTGTAGTATTTCTATTCAATTTCAATACACTCTTTTCACTAGCAGAATTTTCTCTTTGTTATCAGACGATGTTTCTATTCCGTTTACGAAATATACCCGAGATTGTATCGTATTTGCAAGTCAATTAATTCAGCAGTTTCAGAAATACAAACTGTGAGTTAGTAATTGTGCCTAACTTAATTCTGGCAAGAAAGAGGTTCACGAAGGAGTTTCGCACGTTATCTGCTGGATGGAAGTGATTAAAGTGCTCCTGGCTCTGTAACTGACACACAATTACAGCCAGCTGTCTGCAGGGCTCAAGCCGCACGACACCACCCCGTCCCTCGACACGAAAACAGGGGCTCCCTTCGTGTGTCTTCCAGGCTAGGCACTCGTACTGTCTGCTCTTCTCACGGCACGTATTTCCTCCAACGTCTACCGTCTTACTAATAAACAGTGTAGCCTATAATTTTTATACGAGACTTATGCAGAGTTGAGACAGAAAACGTTACTAATAAACCATGCAGAAGCGATGGACGTATATACAGCCTGTAACTATACAATGGGAATTGCTTTGCAGTAGTTATATACACGAAACCCCTTGTTTAAGCGTTGTATATTGAGAAAAAATGGCCGCCCCTCTATCAGCTGTTCCTATAGACTGTTATTTTACGATGATGGTTGCCTTGTAACCACAGAAGAACAAACCAAAGAGAACAGAATAATTAGAATAATATTGCTGTAGCTTGTACTCTTTGACCAAAATATAGTGTGGTAATCGATCAGAGCCAGTTGTACTATCGATACTTAACACGACACACTAGAGCGCTCTACCGGATGCAATAGAGAACCTCAGATATTCTATTACCTTTCGTAATGGAGAAATGACGAAACTATGACGTAGCTGTGTAACAGTTATACTGTTATACACGACGTAGCTATGTAGTGATTATTAGTCAGGAATATACAAGACACGACATACGTCGTGTATAACAATAGAACTGTTACACAACTACGTCATAGTTTTATCATTATTTTATTACGAAAGGTAACAGAATAACTGAGATTCTCTACAAAATCCGATAGTGTGCGCTAGTATGACGCACTAAGTATCGATAGTACAACTGGCCTGATCGATTACCACGCCATATTTTGATCAGAGAGTATATTTTATTTATTTATTTATTTATTTATTTATTTATTTATTTTTTATTTTAGTAGATTATTTTACGACGCTTTATCAACATCTAAGGTTATTTAGCGTCTGAATGAGATGGTGATAATGCATTTGCTCATATTGGGTTGAGGGAAAACCCCGGAAAAAAACCTCAACCAGGTAACTTGGCCCGACCGGGAATCGAACCCGGGCCACCTGGTTTCGCGGCCAGACGCGCTGACCGTTACTCCACAGATGTGGACATCAGAGAGTACAGCTACAGCAATATTATTCTAATTATTCTGTGCTCTTTTTTTTGTCCTTCTGTGGTTACAAGGCAATCGTCGTCATAAAATGACAATCGATATGAACAGCTGTTAGAGAGGCGGCCATTTTTTCTCTGTATACAACGCTAAAACAGGGGATTTTGTGCGTATTTGAATTAATCTATTTACTTTGTATTATATATGTTTGTATCTCGGGAGGAAATTAAACGCAGAATAAATATGGGAAATGCCTCTTTATATTCGGTTGAGAAGCTTTTGTCATCTAGTCTGCTGTCAAAAAATGTGAAAGTTAGAATTTATAAAACAGTTATATTACCGGTTGTTCTGTATGGCTGTGAAACTTGGACTCTCACTTTGAGAGAGGAACAGAGATTGAAGGTTTTTGAGAATAAGGTTCTTAGGAAAATATCTAGGGCTAAGAGGGGTGAAGTTACAGGAGAATGGAGAAAGTTACACAACACAGAACTGCACGCATTGTATTCTTCACCTGACGTAATTAGGAACATTAAATCCAGACTTTTGAGATGGGCAGGGCATGTATCACGTATGGGCGAATCCAGAAATGCATATAGAGTGTTATTTGGGAGGCCGGAGGGAAAAAGATCTTTAGGGAGGCCGAGACGTAGGTGGGAAGATAATATTAAATGGATTTGAGGGAGGTGGGATATGATGATAGAGAATGGATTAATCTTGCTCAGGATAGGGACCAATGGCGGGCTTGTGTGAGGGCGGCGATGAGCCTCCGGGTTCCTTGAAAGCCAGAAAGTAAGTAAGTAAGTAAGTAAGTAAGTAAGTAAGTAAGAGGTAAGGCCATCAATTAGTATTAGATGTACAATTACAAATAAAATTACAATATTAAATTTACAATTACAATTACAATAAAAATCAAAGTACGAAAAGATTACCTGACTAATGAAAGCTAGATAATTTATCATAGAAAAACAAAGAATATTTTATATTTACTGAATTACAAATTAAACCTAGAATAGCAAAATTGTATAGTGATGAAATTATCGGATATTGAAATATATTGTGATAGATTAAGGGAACTATTTAAAAGAAATCAATTACTGACCAAGTGCCTAGTTAGTTTGCGTTTGAATTCAATTTTATTTCGACAGTCCCTGATGCTAGCAGGTAGCGAATTCCAGAGTCTTGGCAGGGCAATTGTGAAAGAGGATGAGTATGAGGATGTGCGATGGGATGGTATTGTTAGTATTGTTTCATGACGAGAGCGTGTGTTCAGATTATGGTGGGAAGAAAGGTAAGTGAAGCGAGACGACTGGTACGAAGGAACATACGTCGTGTATAACAGTATAACTGTTACATAACTACGTCATAGTTTCATCATTATTTTGTTACGAAAGGTAACACAATAACTGAGATTCTCTACAAAATCCGATAGTGTGCGCTAGTATGACGCACTAAGTACCGATAGTACAAGTGGGTCTGATCGATTACAACGCCATATTTTGATCAGAGAGTACAGCTACAGCAATATTATTCTAATTATTCTGTGCGCTTTGTTTTGTCTTTCTGTGGTTACAAGGCAACCGTTGTCATAAAATGACTATCGATATGAACAGCTGTTAGAGGGTAGGCCATTTTTTCTCTGTATACAACGCTCAAACAGGGGATTTCGTGTGTATTTGAATTAATCTGTTTACTTTCTAATGTATATGTTTGTATAGTTTGGCTGATGAATTGTATATGCCTTAAATTGAATAGTAATCTGTATAACTCTACTGATGAATTATTTATACTTGTAATTTGAAGTAATTTGCATGATTCCTGTATATCTCAACTGATTGAATTGTTTATGTCTTTAAATTGAATTAACTTACTTGATATGTATTATATTTATAGCTCGTTTGGGTTTGTAAATTTAATAATCTGATTGGCTATGTATTGTATATTTTTAGTAGAGCCATCAAAGTAGCTCAGTCGGCAGACTCGCTGGCCTGCTGACCCGTAGCTGCGCTCGGGCTTGGGTTGGATCCCTCGTTTGGTCTGATTTATCGGTTTCTTCCGAGGTTTTCCCCAGCCGTTGGACTGATGCCGTGTGGTCTATGGCGAGTCCTCGGCCTCACTTCACCTCACCCCTGTTTGGTCTGATTACCTGGTTGGGTTTTTTCCGAGGTTTTCCCCACCCATAAGACAAATGCCAAGTAATCTGTTGTCGATTCCTCGGCCTCACCTCATATCACTACAAACAATTGTAAATAGTTGAAATTGAAGTTCTAAAAGAAAAATTGTAAAAATTGAAATTGTAATCTTGTAAAATTTTGACTTGTTCCAAATCTTAAAGCTTCATTGCTAATGTAAGATCTATGGAATACAATAAATGAAATAAAAAAAATAACTACAACAAAGGAATTCCCTATAATTACACACTGCTTGTACATCCATCACTTGTGCATGGTTTATTAGCAACTTTTTTTGTCCCAACTGTGTATAAGACTCGTATAAACTTTATACACGGTTTTTTTTAGTGAGATCGTAGGTATAAGCATTTAATTTTATTTCTCTATCATTAGACACTTTTAAATAAACCATTTACAGTCCTACTATTTCATCTTGAGCATGTCAGTATTTTTCAAAGAAAGACGCAACATTTTAATGAAATTGATTACATTTCATATTCGTCACTCCTAGATTAATTGAGACAGGGAGATCAAAAACTAACTAACTCCAATTTTTTACAAAATTGAGTTACGGGCTGGATGATGCCTTTAGTTTGTCCCGCATGCGTGGAAGGCAAGAATACACTAATATTGACATTTATCTGCATTCTGGCGGCTGTTTTAAAACTCGTGGAAGTCAGAACTCCACTCACTCCATGGAATAAGAGAGTTTTTGCATTCCAAGCTTAATTTCCCGGTAGGTGGCAACACTATCGCTCAACCAGCTGAGTAAAGTGATACGATACGGTATTCAGAATGTCACAAAAATCTATGAAATCCATGTAAGTAAGATTATTAAAGGCACAATATCGAGTCGATTAACTTCCACAAACCCAATACAGATGCATCATTCCCCAATCAACTAAAGAGTACAATTCAGCATTGCCATTGAAAGAAGAAAGCAAAATGACTTGCAATAGTAATATACGTTACAAGAGCGGTATGTTGACGTTTTCATGGTCGAGGAAAAGACTGAAAAAGCGAAACGTAGTTGAGCTTTTTTAATTTCCGAGAACATGAAAACAAACATACCGCTCGTGTATCGTACATTATTTTGTGTGAAGATAGTTTATTACATACCTGAAAGACGAATTTCTAATTAGCTGCAATGAAATCTCCATCTTGGTTTCTGTTTAATGACGGAAACTTCGGAAAACCAAAATATCTTTCTTCAACATTGTTCCTATAAAATGTTTTCTGTGTTTACTATACTCCAGCAGGCCGTGATATACGTCTGTCCTTTTTTCCCCCCCAGTCTATAAATGCGAACTTAAAACAAACGGTAAGGTTATGTAATGATTTATTTTTCATTTTAATATTTTAACAATATTATTTATATAACATATTGCAGTAATAACATCGGCATCTGGAATCTTGTTGATTTTTTCACGGCTTCCTTAATGTTACTTGTATCAGAAATGCAATAAGTTTCGTGGAGTAGTAGACTTTACTTAATTTTTGCAAATATTTAAAAACAATAATTAACATTGCAATTTAGGTGAAATTGCAGTGGTAAGTTTCCAATTTATAATTGTTACTATGTTAAACGTCTCTAAAAATAATATGTTAAAAGCCTAAAGCAGTAAAATGAATGTTGCGCTTAAGCGGTAAGAAGAGGGAAATTGTTATGTGTGTTACGTTGGGAATACTGAATGTGGTATTTCACACTTACCGCGTATTGGTTCTGTGCGGAAAACAAGCAAATACGCATGATCTCGCACAAAATTTAATGTAGTTTATTTCTGAGGAAAGTAGGATGAATTACCAAATTCTGTTTGCGGACAGTAATAATCTAGAATCTAGATGCACAGGAAGAATATGAGAGTGAAAGAAAAAACAGAATCTGTAACATGAATGAGACTGTGTTAACATTTTAATATTGTTTGTGGTTTTATTTCTGTATTTTGATGTGCTTTATGATAATTTGTGATTTTCTGTCAAATATATTTGAAATTAAAAAAAAAATGTAGCAATGTTAATCTTAATAATAAACTTCCATTTTCTCGCATATTCCAATGTTTCATAAGGGAATTATGACATACTTATCTTTTTTTCTTCGCGTGGCTCATATTTATTCACTTTTCTTAATTCATACACTGTGGAAATCAGAAAACCACAACTCCAGCAGTGTGTATTTCAAATTGTAGCGTAAGATAATGTAAACATTTAGGTTTTGAAGTATTTAATTAATAAATAATGTAATTTTACACAATATTAATAGATAAATGTATACTATTTAAAGTTAGTAAGAGAAATAATAAGTTTTTCCTCTCTCCTGTAAAATTTGGTTTATTTTAGTTAAGGAGTTTTTGATTTTCCTGTCTCAATTACTCACTCATAAATTTCAATAATAAAGGAAACAGGTAAGTCGCTGTTCGTAGACAACATGCTAAAAACTTTCTCCTTTTTTGTATCAGGAATGTTGTAAACGTTTATGTTCCTTGAAAATATATGAACACACTTTAGAAGCATCGTAAGATTCTATCTTACTACTTCGTAAAGTGAGCAAGTTGTAAAAGGATAACGAGCTAGACTGTTATTTTAATACGCCACAACAAAAGTTGAGGATCAAACGGAACTCCAGACAAACTCCAATCACTCATAACCTCGTGGCGGCATGTTTACAAGTACCACATAACGTGACATATTGATACAGAACTGATATTTGAAATCTAATGAGAACAAAATGGATGATGATCAAAACACGACAAGCAGATTCAAGAACATGTGCAGAGTTATAATTAATTATAAAATTAACAAGGATAAAATTAAATCCAGTTTCAAATAAAAGTGTTAAGTCATTGAATTTTCAGTTTTCACTGTCATTAGATTACGAAGAATAATCTGAGATGATTAACCGTAGATTGAAATTAGTTTTGTTTTGAAGCTAAGTTCATTCTGTACATAAATTAACCGTGAATTACGGGAAGCCCACAAGTCACACTTTTTTTTTTTTTTTCAAATTCAGTTTTTCATGTAACTGTAATATCATACACAATAGACGACCTTTCAAGTGTTGCAGAAATCCCATCCGTCCAGTGCTCAGTGTAAATTTCACAGCGGCAATAAATTACAGCGAATTGCAGAAAATTGCAGGAACACTACAAAGTCAGGACATGTGTAAATTTTTACAACCTGCAAAAAATTTTCAGTTTTCATTTATTTGTTTTTTTTTATAGGATTACAGCAATTTGAAGAGTTAAATATGCAATTCACATAATTTTGCATTTTTTGTATGTTTGTGTACTTTTTTCAATTACTGGACCGAACTTATATACTTATACAGAGTGTTTCAGATATACTTTCACAAACCTTGGGTGCATGTTCTTCACACCAAAACAAGAAAAAATAGTTGCTATAAACATATGTCCGAAAATCCTTAGTTTTTTAGTTATTTATGAAAGCACATAATGAAACATCTGTTAGATATTGTCAGCTAGGTAGCAAGTGTTGCAACTTTAATCAATTCAGAAACTCATGACATTGAAAGTTTACGTTCAACGCGTTTCGAGGTGCAATCCAGCAACTTAAGTCTGTAACCGATAATAATACTCATTTTGTTAGATAATCGAATGATGTTATCGATACAAGTCTGCTGATGCACCCATTGTATCCTATCCTGCGTACTGCAACAAATGCCCCCTGGTTTGTGAGAAATCAACAACTACATCAAGAATTGGGAATTCTTCCACTAGAACAGTACATCCATTCAATGTCAAAATCTTTCTTCAACAAACTTCCTGATGTTCCTGGAGCTGTGACATATAACATTGGAGCAAGATCTTGTCAGCCATCTCGACTTAAAAGGAAACTCCCTCAAGACATCCTTCTTAGTGATACTGACGACTCTTCATAATTCAACACAGAAAATCATCATATTTTTGTTCACATAATTCACAACAATGTTCAATTAATTAATTTAAATTAGAGGAGCCTTTAGAGCTAACCTCAGCATGATATTCTGCATGTGATATTCCATAATTTAACAGTGGTCTGTATAGCAAGTTTGCTGGTCGACCAATATTAAACATAAAAAAAAAACATTGTATCCTAGATGGTTATGTGCTGCCAAAGAGTCCATGATCCGACGAGTGCATGCGTGTGTAGAAGAGAACATCTCGAACATTTCTGATTGTTTCATTTCTTATTTTATCAGCTGATAGCGCCACACACAAACATTGATGCCACTAATCATATTGAATGACCCAACCAACAACAACATCTTGTTGCACTGAAAGTCTATATGAACGGAGATCAAGCTGACTTGCTTTTGACTCCTCCTTTAATTTATAATCACTTTGAAATTGTTCAGTCTAGTTCTTCAGTCCTTGATGTTAATCCATGATGAATTTATAAAAGATGTGGCTGGTATAACTTGGGGTTTTATTCTTTATGCTTGATGATTAAACTTCTGTAGCAGAGGATTTGGACGATTTTTCAATGTTTGTATAAATTTGAGTTTTAAATTTTCCGTAAACTCTTCAATTGGTGCTATGTCCAAAACTTCATGTAAAAATTTATTGGATGTTGTGTAATCAGCTCCAGCAATTGTGCGCAGAACTGTTCTTTGTACACCACGCAGTCTTCTCAGTAGAGACCCATTGACAGATGACCAAGCTGGATATGCATATTGGAGGCTAGCTCTGATTATTGTCATATAGAAAGTTTTCTTAGTCCACAAACTCAGCGATGGCGACTTGAATAAAGGATACAAACGTTGAAACATAGCATATCCTTTGGCAGCAATTTTATTCATGTGAGGCTTAAAAGAAAGTCTATGGTCCAAAAGTATTCCCAAATAAGTTGTATCTTTTTGATTTGGAACTACTACATCAAAAAGTTTCAGTTCAAATGGTTCTTGTGGTCTTCTTTTAGTGAAAATTACTACAGAACTCTTAGAGGCATTGATTTTTATTTTCCAATTTATGAGCCAATTTTCTATCTTGTTTAAGTAATCCTGTAAATTATTATATGCAATGTGAATATCCATGTCTGAAGTGAATATAACTGTGTCATCAGCATATTGGGCGAAGCGACAGTTTTTGTGGCGAGGGAAATTTGCTGTATAGATATTAAAAAGTGTAGGTGATAAAACTGCACCTTGCGGAACACCTGCATTTATTGTTTTTTCGGAAGAGATTGTGTTATTGATTTTCACTTTGAAGGTTGAATGACCCATGTATAAATAACTATTAGTGGAGACATCTATGGACGAACAAGAGATACTGCACTTCAACTGTTAGTTACAAGCGCTGTTAAATCTACATTTAACCTTCCGGAAACTCTTGAAAGTTGTCAGTGCAGTTAAATTTATACGAGCAGTTAAGAAATTGAGAGTTAACTAAGGTGTACAGAAACCGGGCATATGTATTACTTTCACACAGAGTAACAACATAAGACCTCAGCGCTGCTGTTTACGTTCCACATACAATATGGTCGCCTAGCTCTAGCACATGCAATGATTTAGAACTAAACCTAAATATATCCCAGTCGTAAGGCATATGCAGATAACATACTGTGCCATGAAACAGACCAGATTTCGATTCAGAAGATAGTGTGAATATAATGATGGAAAAGGTAATATCGTACATTTTGTTGGAGTTCTCTGGCCTCTTTTGTTTTTATTGCATAGTTTATTCATTATCGTCTCGTTATTTATTGAGCTGTCTCTGAAGAGAGTTCGTAGTTAAAATGGTAAAAAAGTAAGGAAGAATAAAATTTCTAGATAGAAATTCAATTCGTTTTGTCGTTCATGCTCTGTTCATTTCATTGCTAATTCTGTGGCCGGGAGGAAAAAGGTCTTAAGTCAATTTTGTGTGAAAATGAGATTTTTGTATATTCTGAAAGCGGAAACAATTCTCTACAATGTGGTAAAACGGCTAAAGTCAAATAAGACTCCTGACTGGATTTATAGAGCGTTACCAAATGTCCTAAGTACAGAATAAAGGACTTTAGAATATTTAATACTTTATTCCTTACAAACATCACATTTCTTTACTTTCCATGCTTCCCTACTAAAAGGGCCTAACTTGTATTTTAGCTATTTTATCACATACTGATGGCCTTTCTTTGTAAAACTTTAAGCACTAGGTAAACTAGTCGTATATTGTTTAAGACCTATTTTGCATTCCTAATAATTTACATTTCTCATTTATTTTGACATAAAAAAGGTCTTGTATTTAAATAGTCCCTTCTTCTCAGTTTGGGTCTATAATTGACACCAATTTCAATCTTTCTACTGCTCTCCTGAAAAGTATAAACTTTTTACTTAAGACCTTTTTCCTCCCGGCCACAGAATTTATAACTGAATATTACGACATTCTCAAAAATCACACACATCGAATCAGACAGTTTGAGAGGTCAAGGCCGGGTACGAAAAAAGAAAAAAATGATATCGACACAGTGTATGACAAGCCTTGCCCCCTCCTCCATGAATGAGGTTGTTTGACAAACTATGCACTAATTGCCTACCTTCACAAATTTCACTTAACATAATTTCCTTACAGCACGGAGAGTCCATTATGTCGAAGACATTGAACGCTGAAGTAAGGGAAAATGAGGTAATGAAATCTGTCTACTTGGTTCAGAGTTTACAAGTGAAGCCGAAGAGGTTGAAGTTTCAAGAAGAAAATCTACTCGCCATACACATAATTTCAAATTTAAAACTTTCTAAACCAGTTCCTTTGTTGTATATTGTTATTACTGTCGTGGTTTTGGTTGGTTGAGAAGAGAAAGGGAAAAAGTAAATAAGTAAGCTTAATAAAAAGGAAGAGAACATAGAGAACAGATTATGGTAAACCGATAAGTAGAAGGAAGATAAGAACGAGAAGACAGTAGAGGGGAATAACAAAAGAAGGATTATAAACTTAAGGTAGAGAAGAAGAAATAAGAGCAACAGGAAGAAATAGAGAAAGGAAGAGTGAAGAAATGGTTAAAAAAGAAAGGAAGTAGTACAGACGTGGACAAATTATTAGCAAAATTGGAGATTTTTATTATATATTTTTACAAAGTATGATTCTTCAATTTAGACTACAGTTGACATCTTTGCGTATTTCCAAATTATTAGAAAAATCGAAGATTCGTATTGTATATTTTTACAAAATTTCACTCTTCAATTTAGACTACAATTGTTACTTTTGCATATTTACAAATTATTAGCAAAAGTGAAGTTTTTTGTATATTTTTACAAAATTTGACTCTTCAATTTGGACTACAGGTGACATTTTGGATATTTCCAAATTATTAGCAAAACTGAAGATTTTTATTATATATTTTTACAAAATTTTACTCTTCACTTTAGACTGCAGTTGACATTTTTGCATATTTACAAATTATTAGCAAAATTGAAGATTTTATTATATATTTTTTACAAAATTTGATTCTTCAATTTAGAATAGCCTACATTTGACATTTTTGCATATTTCTATCTACTGTAATGATAGAAATATGCAAAATTGTCAACTGTAGTCTAAATTGAAAAGTCAATTTTTGTAAATAGAATTATCATAAAAATCGTCAATTTTGTTAATAATTTGTCCATGTCTGTAAATATAAATTTGTAAATATAGAAAGAAAAGTAGAAACAAAACGTGAAAATAAAAGAGAAATAAAGGAATGAAAAAGAGAAATAATGGATTTAAAAAGGAATAGAAAATGGGAAAAGAAAAATAAGGAAAAGAAAGGGGAAATAGGGAAATGGAAAAAGAGAAATAAGGACATAAAAAGAGAAACAATGACATATAATGAGAAAGATGAGAAAGGAAAAGAGAAATGAGGAATGGAAAGAAAATAAAGGAATGAAACACAGAAATAAAGAAATTAAAAGAAAGAAATAAGAGAATGGTAAAAGAGACTAAAGTAATGGATGAACAGAGATAAGAAAAAGAATGAAAACGCGAAATAAGAAAACGGAAAAAAAGAAAATAAGGTAATTTAAAGAGAGAAATAAAGGAATGAAAAGAAAAGTAAGGAAATGAGAAATACAAAGGAGGAAATCGAAAAACAGAAAGGAAGAAATAAGAAAATAGAAATGAAGCAATGAAAAAGAAAAATAAGGGAATGAAAACGAGTTATAAGGGAAAGAACGGAGAAATAAGGGAATGAAAATGAGAAAAAGGGAAGGAAAAACAGAAATAAGGAAATGAACAGAAATAGCTGGAAGAAGAAAAATAAGCAAACTGAGAAAGGGAATTAAGAAAACTAAAAAAGGGAAATGAATGATGGAATGGAAGAAAGAAAATCAAACAAATAAAATATAAAAGGAAAACAGAAATGAAAGAAAAATGAAAGAAATAAAGTACTAAAAGAAGAAACAAAGAGAAAAGAAGGAATGTGGACTTAAAAAGAGGGAAATGAAAGAAGATACAATTGGAGCAACAAAAATATAAAATTATGCCAGAGGTGAATGAAAGAGTGAAAGGAGAAGTAGAGCAACAGAAGAAGAAATTGAATAACAAGCAAAAATTAAGAAACATATAGGGAAGAAGAAGTGAAGGCATAATCTTAAAAAACAAGACAACTGCAAACAAAGGAAGAACATTTAGAAATGAACAAAGTGGATTAGAAGTTGCTTTACTTCAATGTTTATGACTAGAATTGGTAGACTCATACGAAAAGAAAATTATAAATATTACGTCAGCTGTTGAACTTCAACTGTTTCAGAAACGAATAAGTTACATGATAAAGTCCTTGGCCTACTTCTTACATATAATTTAATGAACTAAAATCGTTAACCTGTTCTTGAATGCTTGACGTTTCCAGATGAGACGGCTATTATTTCCATTTTAACTCGAAAAGTATATTAAAAGGAATTTCGGCTCATTTATTCTTCTCCTCTTCAATAAGCGCACAAGTGGAAATATTAAAATTCATAAATTTCACATTTTTGCGTGACTAACCATTATTACGTTTGGTCACATCGTTTCTATTAATACGCAGGGTACAATAAAGAATACAAAACAGAAGCTACTCCCGATATGCATTATTCAAGAAATAAAAGCAGCTTAACATAAATATATTCAATAAGCTCATTCTTGTATCGATTTTGAAAGAATTTCATGAAACTGCCTGATACCCGTTCAGTAACCAGAAGACACTTAATTGAAGAGGACCAGTTTCGATGCCTGAAAGATTCTGCGATACTTTTTCATTCATAGTTTTCTGCGTAAGAGCAAATCTATCACTGCAAACCTAACATTCTCTAACATTTCCTATTTCCCGCTTCCTCTTAGTCTCCGAAGTTTGCGGCTTTTCTTGGAATAGATAAATGCGGTAGCTTCCCGTTGCTTTCCACACGTCACTCTCTCGCATTTTAAAAGTTCCCAGGGACCTCCAGTGTGGAGGAAAGGGGAGTGTTTCAATATACAGGAATGTCACAAGACAACCGGCGATCCTTCAAATCCGACACCTTACGAATTAGGCCTATTATTATTATTATTATTATTATTATTATTATTATTATTATTATTATTATTATTATTATTATTATTAGGGCTAGGATTTTGATGACCTATAAATCATGAAAAAATGTCCTAAAAACAATGCATTTATGACCTAAAAATCTTAAAAAAATGCCCTAAAAATTGATCGTACATAATTGGCTTAGTAAGAAAAGGTTTTGTACTATTTAATATTTAGACGTTTGTACTACTTAATATTCAGACTAGTAATTAAGTTAAATTCTAGTACCAACATTGAAGTTTATTTAATTTTACATAATTTTTCTAAGTGGTACACTTTAATTATTTTACCTGATGTAGTTTTCATGTAGTCCACCACAAGGCCACTCTTATCCGGAATTAGCAGGTATAAAGGAGTCTATAGCCCATAGACTACAGCGTGTTCACAATATCTGCGTTCGTTTCGTTTGTAACACCGTCACTAGAATTCTTGTCTTGGAGTCCACTTAAAGAAAGAAGATTCTTCAGCTCTCTCTTATTACTATTTAAAATCATTCACACCTCCACACCCTCTTACCTAGCATCCCGTTTTGTTTACCTTTCACTACCTCGAACTCGGAACATGTACCTTCTCTCTATTCCTCTGCACAGAACATCCTTCTACTCGTCATCTTTCAGCATATTTATTCCACGCCTCTGGAATTCTCTCCCTGACCATATCAGAGACTGTCGGGCAATATCAAAATTCAAATTTAAATTAAAAAATCACATTCTAGTTCGTGGAATTGCTTGTTGAACACATGTCAGTTTGCGCAACTTCGCCTTAACCCATGACATATAGTAAAAATATTGTAACTATGCTGTTGTAAAATTGACAATTAATATGTAATGTATTTATTATTATTATCAGTTATCAGTTATCACTATCATCATTGCTATCTCTGTTTTCTTTCTTTTTTCTTGTATTACCTCGATGAGAGCTCTATAGTGTTCTTTTGACCCTGTTGACCCTCTATAGGGCTTTAACTTAATTTGTATTATTTTCATCAGTGTTTGTATTTCTTTTTGTATTTATATGTGCTATCTGGTGGGATGGAAGAGAAGGCCTTATGGCCTTAATCCTATGAGATTAAATAAATAAATAAATAATAATAATAATAATAATAATAATAATAATAATAATAATCATTTTTATTATTATTATTATTATTATTATTATTATTATTATTATTATTATTATTATTATTATTATTATTGAAGGGGTGGTTGGAGTGTACTACGTTAAAATGGCAATATTTATGTAGAAAAACGATTAAAATATTTTACAAAATAATGGGTATTAGCCACCGGCGTGTCTTGGTCGGTTAAGGCGCTTGCCTGTCAATCCGGAGTTGCGCTCGGTCGCGGGTTCGATTCCCGCTTAGGCTGATTATCTGGTTGGGGTTTTCCGAGGTTTTTTCCAACTGTAAGGCAAATGTCAGGTAATCTATGGCGAATCCTCGACCTCATCTCGTCAAATATCATATCGCTATCACCAATTCCATCGACGCTAAATAACCTCGTAGTTGATACAGCGATGTTAAATAATCAAGTAAAAAAATAATGGGTATTAATGGACAAAATATGTAGTCAAAATATGAAATAAAATAAACATTATTTTATATTAATAATGGGAATTTATGGCCAAAATTAAATGAAAATGCTTAAAAAATATCCGAATAAAACAAAAGATGTTCTTATGAGTTGTAAGAGGCAAAAAATGCAAAAAAAAATGCCCTAACAAATGTCTTAAAACACTCAGTTTATCACATAACATATAAATACTAAAGCAGCAAAGTTTCTAGCTTACTAGAAAAAAGATGCAATTTCATCAAAATCCTAGCCCTAATTATTATTATTATTATTATTATTATTATTATTATTATTATTATTATTATTATTATTATTATTATTATTGAAAGCGTGGTCATTGTCTTAAATTCTGATGTCACATTTTCACAGTTTTAAAGCCATTTTGTAAGTCATTTTCCTGTGATTTTTAGGTCATCAACCTCCGAGCCTCATCTATAACCAATACTCTTTTTCAGCCCTATTTATGAGATAACCTAGTATTATTAAGTGTCAACGTTTTAGATAAGCATGTATTACAATATGTATGCTAATGCTGTGATTGAGGACCTGGGAGCAATAACAGAGCTAATCTAAAAGATCGCTTTTGAAAAAAATTATAAATTTTAAAATTGTTAGGAAAGGAATTTTTACTTACTTACAAATGGCTTTTAGAGAAGCCGGAGGTTCATTGCCGCCCTCACATAAGCCCACCATCGCTCCCTATCCTGAGCAAGATTAATCCAGTCTCTACCACCATAGGTTGCAAAACCAAAATAGGTTGCAGCCGCCAAATTACTCTTCAAGGAACGACCACTCATATAAATTGAGGGAAAGAAGACAGAGGACGGACACTGGACAGTTTTCTTTTCTCAGTCGTACTATCAGGGACTGGAATGCTTTACCTGCAGACTTACTAAAGGCTTTACCAATAACCAAAAATGTATTTAAAAATAGGCTTAAGGACTTTACTAATAGACGGTAGTATATTATACACACTATTTAAAGGGTGTAATTGATATTTGTTATTGAAGTGTTGTATCAGTGAAGAAGTGTGTTGTGTCAGTGAAGTGTATTGTGTAAGTGAAGTGTGTTTCTGTCAGTGAAGCTTTATAGTTTATAGTGGCAGTACAAAGTATTTGAACAGTGAAATTTTTTGAAGTGTTAGTGAAATCAGGATAGAATCAGTGAAATGTGTCGTAGTTCCAGTGCAGTGAGTGAGTTGTCAGCGAAATGAGTGTAGTGCTGAAATGTACTTGTGCAGGCATGAACATATCATACTCGTGGGTTTTAGTTCGAAATTAGGGATAAGAAACAAATTAGATTTACTTTAAATGCTATTTTAAGTGATCGTGCTTCATTTAATTTAGGATGCTTCCTGTTATTACTATTATAGATAGATAGATGGATTTATTGAGTAATATTATACATAAATATTTTTATATTATCATAGTTTTCTCTAACATCCAATGCACGGGTGCTTTGTACCTATAACAAGTCCTACTTTGTAGGTTTCACCCCCCAACCCCCATGATTATATCCACTACTCTCTAAAAGAACACACATATTAAAATGAAAATGGCACACAAAACATATGATATAATATATCCTAACCTAAAACAGACATAAAAGTGTATAGCTGGGTAGATACTATTATCCCTTCCTCAGTTCGTGTCACAAACTTCAATAGCTGAAGTTCTAATCTTTCTCGCCTTCAAGAGGAACAAGCCAATCTTTTGTTCGTATTCTCTATTCCCTATGAGGTCAAGATATGCAAGCGAACTCCTATTCTGACCTAGCATCGAGGGTGGTAGATATTTTCTCCGTACATGTTCCAATTCGACACACTGTAATAAAATATGTTCATAGGAGTCCTTTTCTCTGCAAATCGGACAAAGGCGCTCTCCTTCTTCGTTGACAATTGTATTACTCTTCCATGTCCCCAATCTTAGCCACGCTAAACCTGCTCTGCTGTCCTTGTTACAAGAATTTATGTAGTCACACCTCCCCCAGTTAAGCATGAGATCTGATTGTAAATGTAGTGAGGACTTTTCCGAACATTGGAGCTCAATCTCTTGCCTCTCGATATCAATTATTATTATTATTATTATCATCACCATCATCATCATTATTATATCTGATTCGTCTTACATTATTAATCTGATGATTTTGACTCAGTATTACAAAACTTTGGAAAAAACAATAGTAAAATATGAAATGTTTTATGTCCTCAGCACCCGTGTATCGATCAGTGGTCAATCTTTCAGATATTAAGAAGAATTCTATAAGACAGGCTGGGCCGAAAGTGTTATCACCTCAGACTGTTTTGCAACATCATAAATCTGTGTCCCTCCATTATCGCAATAAAATAACAAGTCTTCAGCGCCCATTCATTGCGGAGACATACAAACACTTGTCACATAAAGCAGTTGTGTTTGCTGGTCCACTTCATTGCTGGCACGAGCGATAACAGCGCCGTGTTGACACAGACCGCCTGCCATTCTCAATGCCGAGAACTCATCTCAGGATTTGGGAGTCTATACAGGAACCTGACAAACGTATCGGTGGGCATTATCGTCCAGCCTCTAGCTTGACCGCACCGCCAGTTACTAACGCCCTCACTTCAATGAGGAAATTAATTACCTGTACATAGAAATGTGCGGCGGAAAACAGTCCGTGTATTCAAATTACCATATTATATTTTCATTTCCTTCACTCCAATTTCAGTCACTTATAACGTGTGCCAGCTTTGTGACCAATGACGGACAATTGTGTTGTGCTGCAGCTAATATCTAGACAAAATTATTTGTTCATAGACGGGTTATTTCATTTTCATTTTTTACATTTAATTTACTCTATACCATAGATCTCACATCAACATTATAGCTTTGAGATGTGGAACAAGTCAAAAGTCACACAAAAATATTCAATACACAGTAACATAGCAAACAGATTAATTCAATTTACAATCCTAAACAATAAAATTAATCAGTTAAGTAAAATGTATCCCAAGAAACTAGTTCGATTAATTAAAATGTGTCTCAGTGAAACGTACAGCAGAGTCCGTATAGGTCAGTTTCTGTCAGATGCGTTTCCGATTCACTGTGGGCTAAAGCAAGGAGATGCACTATCACCTTTACTTTTTAACTTTGCTCTAGAGTATGCCATTAGGAAAGTCCAGGATAACAGAGAGGGTTTGGAATTGAACGGGTTACAACAGCTGCTTGTCTATGCGGATGACATGAATATGTTAGGAGAAAATCCACAAAAGATTAGAGAAAACACGAGAATTTTACTTGAATCAAGTAAAGAGATAGGTTTGGAAGTAAATCCCGAAAAGACGAAGTATATGATTATGTCTCGTGACCAGAATATTGTATGAAATGGAAATATAAAAATTGGAAATTTATCTTTTGAAGAGGTGGAGAAGTTCAAATCCCTGGAAGCGACAGTAACAAATATAAATGATACTTGGGAGGAAATTAAACACAGAATAAATATGGGAAATGCGTGTTATTATTCGGTTGAGAACCTTTTATCATCCAGTCTGCTGTCAAAAAATCTGAAAGTTAGAATTTATAAAACAGTTATATTACCGGTTGTTCTTTATGGTTGTGAAACTTGGACTCTCACTTTGAGAGAGGAACATAGGTTAAGGGTGTTTGAGAATAAGGTTCTTAGGAAAATATTTGGGGCTAAGAGGGATGAAGTTACAGGAGAATGAAGAAAGTTACACAAAACAGAACTGCACGCATTATACTCTTCACCCGACATAATTAGGAACATTAAATCCAGACGTTTGAGATGGGCAGGGCATGTAGCACGTATGGGCGAATCCAGAAATGCATATAGAGTGTTAGTTGGGAGGAAGGATGGAAAAAGACCTTTAGGGAGGCAGAGACGTAGATGGGAAGATAATATTAAAATGGATTTGAGGGAGGTGGGATATGAATGATAGAGACTGGATTAATCTTGCTCAGGATAGGGACCAATGGCGGGCTTATGTGAGGGTGGCAATGAACCTCCGGGTTCCTTAAAAGCCAGTAAGTAAGTAAGTAAGAATATGAAGAAATTGTGTTAATTTTTTTCTGAGTCTTTTATCTTTTGCCTTTCAAAGCTTTAAGATAATTAGGCAGTTCATTGAAGATTGTAACACATGAACAGTGAACGCTTGGAGTTCCTCAGGGATCAATTTTAGGTCCATTATTATTTTCAGTTTATATTAATGATTTAGTCTTAACAATAATTTATCACAAGTCGTTTTATTTGGAGATAATGCAACTGTTAGGCTATTATCTCAAGTAACAACACGATCATTCTATAAAAAACTTCTAATACATTGTTAAATCTAAAGAATGAATTCATTAGTATTAATATTCATTTGAAAGTTAGTAGCAAATACAAATCATAGATCTCTTCCTAAAGTTTGGCAAGATTGTCGCTAGTGTATATTACCTATTGTGTTTGAGCACAAGTGTGGAGTCGTTTCCATTTATTTTGATTTTACTTCCTTTGTCAATTTGGAAGAACACACTCTAAATAGTAATATATCGTTTTCTTATCTTACTTCAATAGAAAACATGACGCAAAGATAGTTTAGCGAAATTTTTACAACATTGAAACACATAAATGTTGAAAATTTTGTGTGTATCACAGAATACGATTGTCTTTCTTCTTTCTTAATTAAATAAATGGAAAATTAAATAATACTTAAATCTGATTTTAGTATTATAATACTACTTTTTACGCAATATTCTAAAACAAAATTTGTCAATATGGCTACCTTTCACTTGTAAAATATGCTAGTCATGACTAGACTTCGGATTTTAGGTGAAAACCTATTTTAATCCTTAAGAGATAAGTTCATAAAAACTTGCAAGTACACGTTTCATATAAAACTATGCCTAAAGTTGGTATTTTAATAGCACCTAAAAATGCCTATTTTGACGACAAAGCCTATTTTGACCTATTAAGTATGTCATATCTCTAATAGCTCAAAACAACCATTCTTATTTCGAAAATTTGTATTTTAAATTCCGAATGTGTTCCTGGTTCTGTTGGAAATAAAGTGCGGGATAAACTAGAGGAAGTTCTGATGTAGGACTAAAGGACCTGAGTCTTCAGATATCCTAGCAGGGATTTACAATGCAACATTCCTGTCCAACTAGTGTCAAAATTGAAATATGGTCCTGATACTTCAGTGGACGTGGAACGTACATTTTCAGCATACAAATTTGTGTTGAGTGACAGACGGCATGTTTGTGTACTGAATTTATGTCTAAAACTTATTTTTTACATCTAATTGTTTAGTTTATGTATAACTAGTTATATATATATATATGTTGTTCTTGTACTTTTAGTAGTAGTAGTGGTGGTAACGGAGTATGAGCATTAAAAAAATTATATTATTCTAGAAGTGAATTCCTGATGGTTTGGAACATGTTTTTAAAGAAAACACTATTTTTTGTTGGAGCTTATTTACAATTCTTTAGATACTATTTCCTACACTTTTAAGCCTATTTTAGGCACCTAAAATTATATTTTAACGATCTAAAATTCCGTACCCTAGTCATGACAAATTAGTAAAACTGTGTTATGCAAAAGAAATTACTAAGACTTGTCGTTTGTCGTCCATATACTGGTAAATTGTCACTTGTCATTAGTATCTTTTATGCAATAGGCCCCAGACGTCTCTATCCCTTGTCCTGATTCGCCAAGCTCTTATGCCCAGTATCTCCAAGGCGTCTTCCCTCTGCATCTTCCTATCGCTTTCTAGGCTTTCGAACTCTGCTTTTCCTACATATTGTTTCTTGCAATTACTTTTTCGGTACTCTTTGTTCCTCCATCCTTATAACATGTTCAGCCCATTTCAGTCTTCTCGATTCAATAAATATTGATCCCCTTTGATCCTTGCAAAGCTGCAATATTCCTCGTTCTCTATCCTTTTTCATCCTGTGCGGTACTGTACACACGTCTTAATATCTCTCTTTTAAACATATCCACCATTTCTTCGTTCTTGCGGCTCAGAGTCCATGTTTCCATATGAGGATCACGTAAGAGTAGTTAAAAAAAGGCTAATTTGGCCGTCACTTCAGTGTTGCCAACTAATACTAGATATCACCAAAAGGGTAAAATCACAATGTCATTTACTGACATAATAATAATAATAATAATAATAATAATAATAATAATAATAATAATAATAATAATAATAATAATAATAATAATAATAATAATAACAATGTCTTGCCTATTTTCCATAGCTCATCTTTATGTTGGGAGATGTTTGCTAAATGGTTCAATAATTTGTGAAAATGTGTATTTTCCTCCCTGACTTCTCGCATATTATGTTGGTAATTAATAGAGTATTATGATCTAATATTAAAATGTATTTTATGCCCGACCATGCCGACATGTAATTATACACCTGATAGTAGCCCTTTAATGCACCTCATTAAAGTACACCAATTCATTATACTTCAGTTGTTCAGCCAATGAGAAATCACTATTGTGCCATTATAAAACCGCAAGTATCGATTATTCTCGGATATGCAATCGAAAGACAATTAGCGAAACGTCACGAAGGCTGGAAATCCAATACTTTCGCAGAAGGTTATGTTCTGTTACTATAATAATTAGCGTTAATTGTAAATAATATTCAAATAAATTCAATTTGTCAACTCGTTTTTCAATTCTAAATCAATTTCCAGGTTATATCAATATTAATGTTCATGTTATTCTCTAGCTTATATATTAATGGTCAATGACATTCGTCCCTCGGAAAAAATCAATACTTTCGCGTCTGCGCACATCTCACAATTTAGAAGGTCACTTCCGCTCTTCACTTACATAACCATAACATGAATACTCATTAATAATTTCAAGTTAGAAATATGGTCGAGCACAAAAGGTCGTATGAAACTTGCCTATTATGGTAATTAAGACGCTCGTATGAAAATTATGAAACGAGCGCAAGCGAGTTTCATAAACAAACTTATTCGCATCTTAATTACTACCATTATAGGCTCGTTGCATAATGTACTATTGTCTGACAACATCAAATTAATTGCCAACTGAATGTCGGTAAAATTAATAATAATTAATGATCTTCTAAATAATCAAAATTAAAAATTATGCTCTATGTGACCGCCATTTGCCTTCACAACCATTTGTAGGCGTCTTCTCCATTGTACAGTACAATGACACTGGATATCTGTCTTTGATCAAGCTGGCCACAATATTGAAGAAGGTGTTGTCTTAAATGTTGAATATTACGAATTCTTATTTTGCAGTGAACTGCTTTCTTTTTGTAGTTGACTCCATACAAAATAGTCCATAGGACTAAGATCTCGTTTGAAAATCCAGCGAAAACCATCAGATAAATGCCATCTTTCACGCAATAATCTCTCAGGAGGAATATCATGTCCGTATCTTGCTAATCAATCGTTGTACACTTGAAACAGACCATTCTCGATGAGCGTAGTTCCTTACAGATAAATTATCATATTAGTGCAAATGTTTAATGAAAATCTTGTCTTCGTGTGTTAAGCGAACCATTATTCACAAAATGACAACTGAAAACGGAAGAAAACAAATGATGATAGTACAACAAACGGCTTGGCCTGCTGAACTCGTAAGACTATAATGCTTAGTTCGGCATAAACGATCGATTTTGCACTGCCTTACAAAAAATAAAAAATAATGTTTAATAAAATATGGTGAAAAAAATTAAATATTACATTACTTTCCTAGTCTACAAGGACTGTGAAATTTGCCTGTGAAATAAATTTTCAAGTGAAATCATTAGCTACTGGAATATAACCATTTCAATTTTATGCCTCTTTTCGCCCATTGTGTATACGTAAGTTATGTAGCCTATAGCTACAGTGCATTTATATTGTAGTTAGTATATTAAGAATCTATATCTATACTAATAATAAATCTGTAGCCAAAATTTTTCTGGTAATTTTCGATTTTCCAAAAATAATTGGTCCTAACATATATAATTAACCACCCTGAAACCGAAAATCGCATTTTTGAAATTTTTGTTTGTATGTCTGTCTGTCTGTCTGTATGTTTGTTACCTTTTCACGCGATAATGGCTGAACCGATTTATATGAAAATTAGAATATAAATTAAGTTCGTTGTAACTTAGATTTTAGGCTATATGGCATTCAAAATACTTTATTTAAAAGGCGGGGTTATAAGGGGGCCTGAATTAAATAAATCGAAATATCTCGCTTATTATTGATTTTTGTGAAAAATGTTACATAACAAAAGTTTCTTTAAAAATTATTTCCGATAAGTTTTGTTCTCTACAAAATTTTGATAGGACTGACATTTAATGAGATAAATGAGTTTTAAAACGAAAATAACGCCATCTAAGACGGTGCAATGAATTAAGAACAAATGACTTCGTCTATAAGAGGCCTTGGACAACAACAATCGAAACAGGGGCCTTGGACATCAACAATCGAAAGCTATTAAACATAGCCTACAGAGAATGTTTCTGTGTTTGTATGAAGTAATATCAGAAGCTAAATTAACCGATTTGTATAATTAATTATTATTTCGCCATTGGAAAGTGTAGTTTCTCTAGATGGACATAATGCTATAATGTTATTACAGTAACGTCTGAGTAAATCGAGGACAGGTAAGATTAAAATAGCTTCTTATGCACAGAAAATTTGATAGGATATTTTGTACATTCGTTTTCTGTATTTCTTAAAATAATATTTATGTACACTCATTTTAATCTCAGAGAATTAACGAACAACGAGAGTGTATTGATTTAGTATGCAGTAATAGTACGTTAGCTTAGCAATCCATTATTTTATAATTCAAATTTTAACTATGCTCAATTGAATCGTGTTAAAATACATAAAATATATATGCCATAAATGCAATGCAAAAAAAAATTGGGTAATGAGAGATCCAGATTATCTTGCGCTGTTGTAAAAGTTGTTCCCTGGATCAAACGTCCTATTTTAATTATGTAATTACTTTATATTTATTTCTAACAGGTGCAGCGGAGCGCACGGGTACGGCTAGTGTATAAATAAAAGTCTTGATGGCGTACCCATACGTAATCTTTACCTTAAATCATCAATCGATATCACACATTATCCAGGGTTGCATTTCGTGGGGTTACCAGCTTGACGTTGGCGCAGATATATGATGACGCTAATTAAGATATAATGCGTGGTGTTAGCGGTTGCCGTACACGCCGACAGTGTTACTGTACGTGACATCAGAGCTCTGATCAACCTTTGTACGAAATCCTAAAACGAAGCGATTCAAAGCCCTGCGCCATTACACACCAATACATGTGTAATTACGGCGTCCAAACGCGAGCACGATTCATCTGTCTATAACCCTTTCAGTCCTTGCTCTCTATTACGTATATCTCACACAGTACCCTTTTAATTCAACTGTTTGTTCATAAACTACATGCTGCACTCAAATGAAACCGGTCACGTGTGTAGTGTAAAAATAAATAATGTCATGCATGTGACAATTATTTTCTTTGTCGGTTATTTAAGGAGACAGGATGGTTAAAATTGAATTTTTTCCTAGTTCACGTCCAATTTTCATTTTATAGGTAGAAATGTCATTACTGCAACAACTTAAATTCGAGATTAGTTTTTGTAAAAAAAAAAGAATACGGCCCAAATTCAGAAAAAAATATATAAGAAAACATTAATTCACCAAAATTGATAAAGATTAATTAGAAATTTCTACGACATTTTACTCCTAAAATCCCGTTATTTAAAAAATCACAATTTTTATATTCCTTCCAAAAATTTAAGACAAACAAAACGGGTGCTATTCATAGACATTTCGCTAGCCCACGCTATAAGCGTGCTAAACTAGCCCCGGCTATCGACTGGTTACTTGTGAAGGATTCATATCATATCATATATCATATCATATCATATCATATCATATCATATCATATCATATCATATCATATCATATCATATCATATGAAGAGTCCACTGCAAGAATGATGGATGTCACTTTCTTGTCGAAAATGAACCGAGACTGTCAATGCATAGCTTAAGACATATAGAATGTACATAGAGAGTTATATGGCATTAACACTGATAGTCATTGTCCAGTAATGATCGGAAAATCACAGTTAAGCTTTGAGCGCTAAGCAATTCAAACTTTCAATTGCTTCTCCTGAAAAATGTATTCCAAATGACATTCATCATTCTTGCAGTGGACTCTTCATATCATATCACATCATATATCACATCACATCACACCACACCACACACCAAACCACATCATATCATATCATATCATATCATATCATATCATATCATATCATATCATATCATATCATATCATATCATATCATATCATATCATATCATATCATATCATAAAACATCACATCATATCATATGTCATATCATAACTCTTACATTGGTTTATGAATACGAAAAACGTTAGTTCGCTGATCATCCACCGGAAGCCCGCGCTAAGAATGTCTATGAATACGGTACACATTTTAAGAACTAATATACAGAAGAATGGAGGCGTGACGAATAGAGAAACAGAATATGAAACGAAGTTGTGCGAGAAAAAGTGGATGAAGAAAGAATAACGCTGAAACTGATCAAAAAGAGAGAAAGGAATTGGCTGGATCACTGGCTGAGAAGAAACTGCCTACTGAAGGATGCACTGGAGATAATGGTGAACGGAAGAAACGTTAGGGTAGAAGAAGATATCAGTTGATAGACAACATTAAGATGTATGGATGTATAAGGAGACCAAGAGGAAGGCAGAAAATAGGAAAGACTGGAGAATGTAGCTTTGCAGTGAAAGACCGGCTTTTGGACAGAAATCTATAAATTAATTAATGTTTCAAACCCAACAAAATAAGAAAAAAATATATTTCAGAGAAGAGTTTCCTTATGGCTTAAAGAATGTGTGTACCAAATATCGTAAATATTCATTCATTTAGTGTTCTGCCCAAGGGCAGGTCTTTCGCTGTAAACCCAGCTTTCTCCAATCTTTCCCGTTTTCTGCACATTTCTGCCTTCCTCTTTGTCTCCCCATATGATCCATATATTTTAATATCGTCTATTATCTGATATCTTCTTCTGCCTCGAACTCTTCTCCCGTTCACGATTTCTTCCAGTGCATCCTTAGTAGAAGGTAGCCAGTGTGCGCGAATTTCGTGACACACTGTATAATGAAGACGGTTAATATAGTAAAATCCCGTTAATCCGGACACCAATAAGCTGAACTTCGCCTAATCCGGACAGACAAAAGAAAAACGATGAATTTGGAAAAATTAAAGAACCTTGTTTTAAGACTTCTTTCTTTTATACATTAGAACTATGGAATTACAATAATTACAATACTGCACCTAGTGTTAAAAATAAAGAAAATTAATCAAGTTTGCATTAAAGTAATTCAACTATACAAACAAATTATTATCGATTACAGAAACAAAGGTTCAAAGTATAAGAGACAAAACTAGGATGCAAAGTTTTAAATGTGCCTAGAAGTCAACAATCTAAATGCATCGTAATAAACGTATTTTGTTGCCATAAACGAAGTTTTAATGCACTTTCTACTGTTCTTTTAGGTTATTTCAGTCAAACCGGACTTCCGTTAAACCGTTCAACTTATCCCCCCCAATTAGTCCGGATTAAAGAGGTTGTATTGTATGCCTACTTGTTATCTCTACAATCTCCCAAACTCTGTAAAATTAATTTGCTTAAACGTTTTGTAAATATTTTCTGTAAACTATAAATCTAAATAAAATAATACGGACGTGGCAAAATTTTCCTTTGTTAGCCGCACAATAGTAGACTGGAACAGCTTACCTGCGGCAATCTTTCAGGGTGGTCCTCTCAAAATCAATACATTTAAGGAAAGGTTGAGAAGATTGACTGAAAATGTAATTGTAGGTGCACCTGTAATTATCTAAACTGTGTCGTGTAATTAATTAAGTTGATATGTAATTAATTAAGATGATATGTAATTTAGTTGATATGTAAAAAATTTAGGTGGTATGTAATGAATTAAGATAATATGTAATGAAGTTGGTTTGTAATTAATTAAAGTGATATGTAATTACTAAAATTGGTAATAGTTGGGTGAAATAGAAGTACTTTTAAGTTAAGTTTACTTTTGCTTATTGTAGGCGTTATTATAGGATGCTTTTATTTATTGTCCTAGGTTTATTGCATATATTTATTTATAGTTAGAAATAAATTTAGTTTTATTTTATTTTATTTTATTTTATTTTATATTGTAATTATTGTAATACTGTAATGGTATTATTGTATATTATATACCACTGCCACGGGGTGTATACCCAATTGTAGTGAGAATACATACATAGGCTACATGCATACATAAATACATACATACATACATACATACATACATACATACATACATACATACATACATACATACATACATACATACATACATACATACATACATACATACATACATACATACATACATACAATAAAGATCACATTCAAGTTTTAGTATTTCTGGAAGTAGGTAATTTTTTACAATATTCAAAGAATATATTTTATGCTCGACCATGCCGATGTGTAGTAATTATACACCTGGTAGCAGACCTTTAATGCATGTCATTAAAGTACACCTACTCATTAAAGGTCAGGTCTTTCAGCCAATGACGACTCAGGTTACAACTGTTCAGCCAATGACAGGTCAGCTTTCTACCGTTATAAAACCGCAAGTATCGATTATTCTCGGATATGCAATCGAAAGAGAATTAGCGAAAAGTCACGGAGGCTGGAAATCCAATACTGTCGCAGAAGGTTATGTTCTGTTACTATAATAATTAGCGTTAATTGTAAATAATATTCAAATAAATTCAATTTGTCATCTCGTTTTTCAATGTCTAATTTAATTTCAATGTTATCTCTGTAGGTTCTTATGGCCTAGCAAGGTCAATGTGAACATCTGTTCCTCGGAAAAAAATCAATACTTTCGCGTCTGCGCACATCTCACAACATATGGGACATTGGTCAAGGTCAGATACAAAGAAGATTAATATTATCAAGTTAGAAATATGGTCGAGCATAAAAAGTCGTATGAAACTCGCCTATAATGGTAATTAAGAAGCTCGTATGAAAATTATGAAATTCGCTTGCGCTCGTTTCATAAATATCCATACTCGCTTCTTAATTACCTTCATTATAGGCTCGTTCCATAATGTACTATTCAAATGTAACGTATTTCGAATATAAAAGCAGCGAACTTTAAATGCAGACATATAATAACGGTAGGATAGGAGGAAGGCGGTGTTGGATCATTCCCAACCGACAGCAAAGAATTAATTTCATGTTTTCTGTGCAGACGAGAGCCGATTGAGTTGAAGAGCAAACCGTACAGTGATTATGGTAAAAGGTCGAGAATGAAAAGAATTCTCATATCTGTGTTAAAGCTACTTCAAACTAATCAAACAAGTGAATAGAAAGAAGCGAGAAATTAATTTTCATAGCAGATGAATACCGCCAGTCTCCTAGCAACGCTCTCTTCTATCCACTGGAAATATTCCCAACCCACACGAACACATCAATTTGCAACAAGAATCCAATCTAGAAATGTAAATGCGGAAGTTCTTCCCCTCGACTCGTGAGCCCCAATTCTTTTTCATGTAACAACCTTTAATAGGGTAAATGCTTCTATAGAGCTGCAGAGAAGTGACACATTTTCGTTATTTCCTCATCTACGTTGAAAAGAATTCATTATTTAATTTACTCACAAATTAGCAGGCCTAACTGGAAGTATTAATATTATTCTTTCTTACTTACTTACTTACTGGCTTTTAAGGGACCCGGAGGTTCATTGCCGCCTTCACATAAGCCCGACATTGGTCCCTATCCTGAGCAAAATGAATCCATTCTCTATTATCATATCCCACCTCCCTCAAGTCCATTTTAATATTATCTTCCCATCTACGTCTCGGCCTCCCTAAAGGTATTTTTCCCTCTGGCCTCCCAACTAACACTCTATATGCATTTATGGATTCGCCCATACGTGCTACATGCCCTGCCCATCTCAAACGTCTGGATTTAATGTTCCTAATTAGGTTAGGTGAAGAATACAATGCGTGCAGTTCTGCGTTCTGTAACTTTCTCCATTCTCCTGTAACTTCATCCCTCTTTGCCCCAAATATTTTCCTAAGTACCTTATTCTCAAACACCCTTAACCTTTGTTCCTCTCTCAAAGTGAGAGTCCAAGTTTCACAACCATAAAGAACAACCGGTAATATAACTGTTTTATAAATTCTAACTTTCAGACTGGATGATAAAAGCTTCTCAACCGAATAATAACAGGCATTTCCCATATTTATTCTGTGTTTAATTTCCTCCCGAGTATCATTTATATTTGTTACTGTTGCTCCAAGATATTTGAACTTCTCCACCTCTTCAAAACATAAATTTGCAATTTTTATATTTCAATTTCGTACAATATTCTCGTCACGAGACATAATCATATACTTCATCTTTTCGGGATTGACTTCCAAACCTATCTCTTTACTTGCTTCCAGTAAAATTCCCGTGTTTTTCCTAATCGTATGTGGATTTTCTCCTAACATATTCACGTCATCCGCATAGACAAGCAGCTGGTGTAACCCGTTTAATTCCAAACCCTCTCTGTTGTCCTGGACTTTCCTAATGGCATACTCTAGAGCAAAGTTAAAAAGTAATATTATTCTAGTAATGAAATGTACTAATTAAATAGAGTTCTAAATCTAACAACCACTCTGAATTACTGAAAACTTATCCTTACATAATATGCCGATAACGGTGCAATGGTGAAAATAAAATAAAACTTCGAATTGTTCATAAAATTTCTCCAATGTTACAATTTCGTAAGTAATTTTGCATTAAATGTTAATTGTCTAACCATAAATAAATGAAGTGTCGCTGATTATATTTTATAATTAAAAATTCTGGTGAAGTTTTCTGAATAACACTGTATATATATATATATATATATATATATATATATATATATATTATAGGTTTTGTGTGGGGATCTGACTTTTTGGTGAAATAAAACTCCTGATTTCGGTGCTATATATGATTCTATTTCGGTGTGTATTTCTTGAAATAAATATCCACTTTAACTTATATTACAGTCCTCATTGTCAAAATTTAATTTACGATGTCTATTTTCTTAAAATTTTACAATCAACAAAATACAATACAGGATGATCCGTTTCGGTATGGATAAAATAACAACAACGTAAAACATTTACTACTGAACTTTATTTGTTGAAACTTTGTGCATACAACACTGAAAGATGAGAGATTTCTCAGAACTCAACATGACTCCCATTGCGCACCCTGCACAACTCATAACGGTGATGCAATTCAGCCCATGTTCGTTGTAACATAAGAGGGGTGATTTGTTGAAAAGGATGAGTAATTTTTACTCTCAGATAAACAATATTCCTGGGTTTCTGTGAATAGGCAATTCCTGGGTTTCTGTGAATAGACAATGTCCTTAACAAAACCCCACACCAAGAAGTCAGAAGGATTTAGATCTGGGGAGTTTGGGGACCAAGCCAAAAGATAGCTGCTTCTCCAACTGGGTTTCGTCTGAGAACTCCTGCATGTTTTTTTTAACACAGAACTTGTTTCTACTAATGTTAGATACCACAACATTATGGAATCGTATTTAGGTACATTACGCACACCAAACTCACGTCGAAATTCCTTTGAACTCTTTTAACACTCTCAAATTTAGCATACCAAAGAACACATTGTGCCCGCTGTTGATTTGTAGTAGCCATTTTAATCATCTACGATTTTCATTTGTCCTTTCAGATTATGCATTGTTGATTGTCATGTATGGAAACTCCCATCTTTTAGTCATAATATAACCAGCAAGAAAAATTTTCTACTATCATAATAGCTTTATAATAATAAATTAATATTATCCATACCCAAACGCATCAGACTGTATATCCCCAAAGTAAACACCTAGCTCACTCGCAGGAAATGAAACAGCTCACTATCTTGCCGATTTCCTAATTTATACACATTTTTCTTTTTTGTAGGTAGAAATAGCATTAGAACTTAAATTCGATAGTAGTTCTTGAGAATAAAACTTCGGACCAAAGTTAAAAATTCACTAAAATGAATAGGGGAGAGTCGGGTAGTATCGGACATCGGGTAATATCGGACAGTGAGTTTCTTTCATCTACCACACGATGATAGTACCTGATTGACATGGTTACGTTTCTGTGATGTCGCATAGAGAAACGTAACCATGTCATTCAGGTACTACCATATGGTGGTAGATGAAAGAAACGCACTGTCCGATACTACCCGATGTCCGATACTACCCGACTCTCCCCTATAAGTCAGCAACTTTTAAATATGAATTCAATTTTTTTGCCATACTTTACTCCTAAAAGGGCATTCTCTAAAATGTCTAGAACATAATTTTTATACTGGCTTTCAGATCTTTTAGATAAATGATTACACATTTTCAGAACGACTTTTAGACGTACTTCATAGAAATATGGAGAGATATTTTTCAAATGTAACAAAATATCAAATTTATAAAACAGAGGAAAGTTTTTAGTAGCCTAAAAATAATGCTTTCCAAATATCACGCATGTAGCCTTAATAGTTCCGGAGATACAAAAGTTTTCCATGAGAATAAAGAAGAATATTTAAGTTACGGGAAATTCAATCAAAGTTTAGTGTCACTTAAAAACCTTGTGCAACAGGGCTTTAAAAATGACGTCACAGCAACTAACATGGTAATAAATACGTATTAAATTTCCTACAAAATATGCACTTTTCCAATAAGTTTCATAACAGAAAAATAATTGTTATACTGTATAATCTACAGTTTCGAAGATAGATAGATTGGTTTTGCATTAAAAAAGTTAATTTTTCACAGGCATTTGGGCCCTATATAAACATCAGGGGGTTTCACACAAGTACATAAGAACAGGAGTGAAACATCACTTATGGAGGGTTGTCCTTAAACTCTTGGTAAAGGGCTGTACTTGAGTTCTGATGCCTGCACAAAATTTCACCTTTCTAATTTAATTTGTTTTTTTAGATGAATGTACTTCACACAAATTTAAGTGTATCTTTTGACATGGTATGTAATCGAACAATTTTAAAGAAAAACTATACATTTTAAAATTGTGTCTCAAAACTTAGGGCTAAAAATTTCTAAATTTTCCATCATAACGGTCTAAAAATTATATCATATTATGGTTGGGAATTTTTGCGCATTTACAATTTAAAGATTAGCATATTTTAAAATATCTTTTCCATGTGTTCGCGTGGAATTCGCCTTAAATGAAGGCAGAACTGAGTAAGCTACAAAACTAAATAAATAAACAAAAATAAAAACTGCATAATTTTGCACGAAAGCCCACACAAAAAATCAAGACTAATAGAATGCCAACAGTAGCTAATTTTAAGATCATTAACGTTCACGAAAGTCTTGATAAACATTTCAATGGAGTGAATATTTTTCCGTCGCCGGCTCGGAAATTTGCCTGCTCAAAATAAGTTACTGGAAAGCTCGTCTGTTAATCCCTTCATTGTTAAGGCAGTGCAATAATAATCAACCCACTGATACGCCCACTGATCGGCCGACCAACGAACCAATTATATACATGGTGATTCACGAGGATTTACCGTCACTTACGGAGCTTATTTCAGAAGACATTCTGAGCAAAAAATGTCATATAAACATGTGTCCTAATCTCAATATTTTCAATGTTACACTAATTTTAAGTCATATATATACAGGCTGTCCCATTTATTTTGTGCCCCTATTATAACTTTTTTGTTAGAACGAGGGGCTAATATGAGTGTAGAGATTTGGTGCATGCAATTACATTATGGTACAAGATACACGTGACGTTATCAACTTTTCAAATAGCACTACATACTTTTATCATATTACATTAATTTCACACATTAAGACGAGTTCAAAAATGTATCACAATGTCACCTTCCCAATCAATAACAACAAAATTCAAAATGAATACCATCAGAATGTGCCGTTTGTTGTGCTGTCTCATTCATCTTGTGCATTAACTTACACAAAACGAAAGACAACTGACGTCGTGTGTTGTGTGTTTGCTGTCTTAACATGCAAACAAACCATAATAACTGTCGACGCCATAATTCACGTACAGTGGCCTGCACGTTCTCCGGACCTGTCGCCATACGACTTCTTCCTGTGGGGAACTGTTAAGGACAGTGTGTACCAGAACATTCTGACAACACCAGACGACATGCAGCAACGCTTTCGACAAGTTTGTGTGTCCATTCAGCCACACCTGTGGAGTAACGGTCAGCGCGTCTGGCTGTGAAACCAGGTGGCCCGGGTTCAAATCCCGGTCGCGACAAGTTACCTGGTTGAGGTTTTTTCCGGGGTTTTCCCTCAACCCAATACGAGCAAATGCTGGGTAACTTTCGGTGCTGGACCCCGGACTCATTTCACCGGCATTATCACCTTCATATCATTCAGACGCTAAATAACCTAGATGTTGATACAGCGTCGTAAAATAACCCAATAAAAAATAAAACAAATTTAAAAAATCAGCCAGCAACATGCCGGAGAGTCATACGGTCTTTCGGGGAACGCCTTCGAATGTGCATTACTGAATGATCACCATTTGAAACATCTGCTGTGACTCTCAAAGCATAACATTATCACATTGGAAGTACGTTTTTGTTTCGTTTTGTTGTATATGTATGAGTAAATAAAATAAATATTTATTCTATCGTAAATGGTACACAAGATATTTTATTGGCAGTATTTCTGTGGCAAAACAACAGTCGCAATACGTTCGTCCTTTCACACGTTCACGATTATAAGAATGGAACGCAACTCTTAGGATCCCGATATACGCCTCACACACGACCAGCAGGTAGTCTCGCTACATGTCAATTCTTTTTAGGTACGCCAGGATTACAAAAAAAACATCCTATTTTGAAGAAGTTAGCGTCAATTTGCCAGAAGAGTTTGAATTCACGTCGCAATATAAGTAGGCGCTGACGCGCTGCAATATCGACGTCTTTTCCCACGCGCACACAAATAAAATTCAGCTGATTCGCGCCATAAACAGAGAGGTCGCACATGGCTGTATGAAGCAAAGCCACGACCTCCTTGACCTGATTTTTGTGCACGCCGAGACACCCACTCTCCACTGCGGTGTACAAGTGTCTCAACAGCCTCAGGACTCCTATTTACAAGCGCTGAGACTTCAACAGGGGCTCACGAGCTGTCTAGCTCTACAGGTAGACCCCGTGACTCCGTATTATGTAACTGCGCGGGATCAGTGACGGGGACCGAGAGTTCTTCCCTACTTTATGTCCAGGTTCACGTAACTTCAGACAGCGTCAATACGCAGTTTTTAAAACTTCGAATTACAATATGATGAAAAATCTACGTGCTTACGCTTTATCCACTAAGCCACACCAATTCCAGTTCCGATGTCGGATTGAATCCTCTCACTTTAAGTTCCACCTCTCAGTTTCCCTTTAGTGGCCAACCCTCATGCACTGTGTCACAGATGTGTGACAATGGCACAATGTCCAACACACTATGTGCAGAGGTGCACTCATTACGAATGACTAAGTGGTCGGGATCCGACGGAATGAGCGCAGTCTTAAATCACTAAGGGTGCTATGCATAGACATTTCGCTAGCCCGCGCTAGGAGCGTGCTAAACTAGCTCCGGCTATTGAGTGATTACTTGTACAGGATTCACATCATATCATACCGCTAACACTGTTTATGAATACGAAAAACCTTAGTTCGCTGATCATCCACCGGAAGCCCGCGCTAAGAATGCCTATGAATATGGTTATGTGTGATTATTTACGCAAATATGTACTTCGGTACTTCACAATAATTCGAACTACAATCTGAAGAAACTTCAACGGGGATTCTCAGCAGGTAATTTGTTATGCAACAGACTGTGGAGAATGAGTAGAATGACTAAGAAAGTAGAAGACTAAAACGGAGAAAATGGATGGAAAAAAAAAACTGATCGGCTCGAAAGAGAGTAAAGTAAATGGAAAGAGAATATAATAAGTGGAAAGAGAGTAAAATAAATAGAAAGAGTAGGCTGAAGGAGAAAAAGAGTAAAATGAATGTAAAAAGAGTAGAATAAATTGAAAGAGTGTAGAGTAAATGAAAAAAATAGAAAGATGTATAAAGAGTAGAATAAATGGAGAGTAAAATAAATAGAAAATTAGTAGAATAAATGAAAAGAGAGAATAAATGAAAAATGAGTAGAATAACTCGAAAGAAATAAAATAAATAGCAAATTAGTAGAATAAATGAAAAGGGAATAGAAGGGAAGAGTAAAATGAATGTAAAAACGGTAGAATAAATGCAAAGAGAGTAGAATAAACTGGAAAGAGAGTAGGCTGAATGAAAAAAGAGTAGAATAGATGGAAAAAGAATAAAGTAAATTGAAAATGAGTAGAATAATTAATGGAAAGAGAGTGGAATAAAAGAAAGGAGAGTACACTGAATGGAAAAGAAAAGAGCAAAATAAATATAAGAGAGTAGAATGAAAGGAATGAGAGTAGAGTAAATGGAAAAAGAGTAGGCTGAATAAAAAAGCATAATGAAGGAAAAAGGAAAGAATGAATGCAAAAGAGAATACTGTATGGAAGAGAGAAGAGGGAGAGGAGAAGGAGAAATTGGAGAGAAGTAGAAAAATAATAAAAGGCAATGAAATCGAACGAAAATGAAGCAAACCACGAAAAGGTGGAAAACGAAAATAGGACAGGGGAGGAACATAAAAAGTAGAGATGAGGAATCGGAGAGGGAAACGAAGAAGAGTTGCAAGTAGGGACAGAGAAACTAGAACCAAAGGAAAACAATGAAGGTAAGAAAAATAAACATGGGGAAGAGAATTGGAGGTGGAGAGGAAAAGATGGAGAAAAAAGGAAGAGAAGAAAAAGAATACGCGGCAAGGGCAACAGAAGCAAAAGGACAAGGAAAGGATAAAATAGCTCTGAGTGAGATAGGTGGAAAAAGAAAACACGGAGAAGTGTATGAAGACGAAAAAGAAGAACTTGAAATTAAAGCAACGGACTGGTTGAACATTGCATCGCTCTGCTTTGTTCTTCCGTTCTGGAATCCAAAGCTGAGGAGGTCGCGCCGCATAAAGGACGGGGTTCGTTAGAGGTCGTGAAGTGGCTGGGTGGCTCGCCTCTTTATCATCCTTAATTCAGGCTACGCCACTGGAAAATGAACGGCCAACCCCTTTGTGTGTAGGTAACAAGGTCGTCATAACTAGAGACCCCGCCGGGACACAATTACCATCGTTACAGCTATTGTTAATACGGATGGTTAGGAAAGCCGCCGATTCCTTTCATTCGAATCGATGCCGACAGATCATCGTTCAGGAAAGACGCGTTGCAAATCTTTGTAGCAGGTCATTCGCTGCTATAGCGACGCATGTCGCGGTATGCAGAACATCGCTTAAGATTATCCACTGCTTAGCTTCGTCTATTTCTGTTCTCAGTTTTTCATTTCACAAAATACAGTAGGTACTTGCGGTGATTACGAGAAAGAATCAGTTACAAATTGAAGTAGCGACCTACATCTCTGAATGAGGAGCCGCCTGGAGATATAATAGCTTGCAAGCAGTATTATCGTTGTGCGCACAAGCGAAACAAAGAAGCAGCAGTTTCAAAATATCGGCATCTACGCATCATTGAAAACTTGATCCAAACATTGTTGAACGCTTTGCCTCGGGCTTGTAAAGATGCAACCAAGATTCATCACTAGAGACCAACACAATAGGAAGAAAATTTTGCTAAAATATGAAATTTATTTTGAAATAATATGAATAATGTAAAATAAATACTTCAATACAAAAATCTATTCGATTCTAAACCATTTGGAGCAGATTTACATCATTATTCATAAAATAAGCCTTTAGAGATCAATATTTCTGTCTATATTTTAATGTGATACCAAATAAAATATATATTTATTTAATCTGCATAATTAAACAGTTTGTCAGCATTATAAAATCTTTAAATAAATCCAAGACCTAGATGACAATATTTTACACTGACGAGAAGAAAACATCACTGCCTGGATGAACTCTGGTTAGAAAATAACACAAGCAGATATTCTAGACCATGGGTGTCCAAACGCCTATAGAACCAGGAGATACCGCACGTCAAGCATGCTCTACTAAGGTCAATAACTTTCCATGTAAAATAAGAAAAACGACCTTAAAGAATATGCGCTGCGGGTTGCTTACGCCAGGAGTTACCTCGTACGAGTTACAATAATTGGACATTTATGTTCTAAATTTCTGGCAAAATACCTTATGTTAGTTAATATTGTTTAGTACGACGAAAAATTCATGAATTCTGAAAAAAAAGTTGAAAGTAAGTAGATAGCAAAATTAATAATTGAAACTAATTTAAAATATTAATTTACACGTATAAATGTAGTCGTGACAACACGGAAAAGACTTTCACTGGATTCGAAAGAATGAGCAAAGATGGAACAGGACCCATTTATTTTGTTCTGGTTTCTCGAATTTATTGACGCTACGAGTTCAAAGACTCTAAAGGGGAATTTGGAGACTTCATTTACCCTTGTGATTCCGGAATGTTAGTAGAATGTGTGCATGGGTTTTTCAAGTATTTCCTGGAAAAACTCTCTATAGTCTCTTCATATGTAATATCTGGAAAGTCCCATTCAAGGTTAGTTATACAGGGACATCATTTTATTTTTACTAACATTTTTAATATTAACCTGTCTATACCTTTAGAGAACCGGAAACACTTCTTGCTCCCCCCTCTAAGACTGGAGTTCGATGATACTGGCGTAAAACACAAATCCCTCTACTAGGTATAGGAAGGAAGAAAAGTAGTTCATCCATTTACGTAAACTAGGAAATATCGCAATTTTGAGTTTCATAATTTTCATTAGGTTTTTCTTTAATCAAAGTACAGTACTGTATTAGGAATAAGTGTTTTTACTCACGAACTGAGGTATCCATGCGAACGTATTCATTATGCAGTGTATATTATACTGTCTGCAGCACATTAGCGTACAATATAGAGAAAGAAGTTAAATTGAAAAATAATCATAATATGAATATTTAAACACAAGTTTGAAAATGGTGGCCGTTCATTTCGATACAGGCTTCAGTTCTTTTGTGCATATTATCGCACTATAGACTACTGCATCTAATTCCAATTGCCACTTTCGTCCTTCGTACTAGTAACTCACGTTGAAATAATTCTGTACCTACTCTACGTACTGTAAATTCAATCTTCACTTCTGCCGGACCCGAAAATATAAAATTACTCAGACATGCTATGTACTGTCCGTCCAAGTGGTTATGCCGCAGGATTGTAGAAAGGGAGGAAATCACGTGACAGTTAATTACTTAACGAGACCCTTTTATTTAAGTTAAATTAAACAGCTGTATAATATTACGTAAACGTCCAATTTCAAACAGAAATTAATGTTTTCAGAAAAGAGCTAAGACAGCCCAGCTATTACAGAGGGGCGAGCAGAAGCAGGTGGGAGAAATCGGGATGCGACGAGGCAAACGGACAGTACCTGTGCGAAAATATGATTCAATATTGAAAGCTCTTTCGTCACTGGAAAACGCGAACATATTTCTGGCACGTACTATACTCATTCAGTACTGCTTACTATCTGCGGTATTGGTTCTGTGTGGAGTTGGAACTTCATTAGTAGAAGGGGTGGGAGTGAAGTACATTCAAAAACTCAGGTACAATAAAAATTGAAGTAAAAATAAAATGATGTCCCTGTAGAAGTATTAATGGAAGGAAAAATTCGTGGAAAATATAAGAAAATAACATTTTTATGGTACATTAAAATTTTTTACCAAAACATGAAGAAATTTTAAATATTTTTGACGTTACTGGATTGTAAACATCGAAAATCGTGACAATGTTAATTCTCATACCGCTAGCTGGAATGATTTACTAATATACGTAATTACTAATTATATATTTTGCCTATATCTAAATGAAAAAAGTATAATAATCCTTCAATAACTCTCTTATTAACCTAATAAATAATACAAAAATTACATTAGGTCATTACACAATCAAACATGACTAGCGCTTTCGCCAATTAATGACATCTTTAGATCTATTTGCATATAGTAATGCTTTGAGCATAAAGATATAGGTAAATGGCAAAATAATAGAATATGATGAATTGCGTGATGTGAAATTGGAGGAGATTAATTAAAAACAGTATTACATAAGTAACTGTACAATCACAAAGTAATGTAATAATAATCACTTAAAGGCGTAGTGGTTGTAGTGATTAAACTTCATATAGAGTTTAAAAGTTAAAATACAGAATCCATGCATTAAATAGAATGCTAAAAGAACATGTATGCAGCGTAGAAGTATGAAGTTACGAGGAGGCATTCAGAAAGTAAGTTTCCCGATTTTTTCCCCTTGAAAGTAAACGTAATTAGCTGTGTCAATTGCGCATGCGTAACAGATCTATGACGTATCAATCATATGCCAGCCGGACAGGTCCCGCCTGGTGCCAGTAGCGTGGCAGCAGTGGTCCGAAATGGAACCTCTTATTCCTTCTCCCGCCGCCTGCGAGGTTCGGTCGGTGATAAAGTTCTTTAATGCACAAAGCATTGCCCAATTGAAATTCATCGGCAGCTCTGTCAGGTCTATGGGCCGAACATCATGAGTAAGCAGATGGTGCGTCGCTGGTGTAGGCAGTTTTTCGAAGGTCGTCAAAGTGTCCATGATGAAGAGCGCAGTGGGCGACCGTCCCTCATCAATGATGATCGTGTTGAGCTGGTGTGGCAGTGCATAATGGAGAATCGTCGCTTCACGATTACGGAGCTGAGCAGCCATTTTCCGCAGATATCGCGATCCTTGTTGCATGGGATTGTCACTAAGCACCTGCTGTTCAAAAAAGTGTGTGCCAGGTGGTTGCCGAAAAACCTGACACCCGAACATAAAATGCAACGTTTAGGAACAGCACTGACATTTCTGCATTGGTATCACGAAGACGGCGACGAGTTCCTCAACAGGATCGTCACGGGCGATGAGACTTGGATTTCGCACTTCACCCCGGAAACCAAGCAGCAGTCAATGCATTGGCGGCATAGTGGATCTCCGGTCAGGACGAAATTCAAACAGACGCTGTCGGTACGGAAAGTGATGTGCACGGTGTTCTGGGACAGGAAGAGCATTCTGCTCATTGACTTCCTTCCAAGAGGTGAAAAAGTGAACGCTGACCGTTACTGTGAAACACTGCGAAAATTGCGACGTGCCATTCAAAACAAGAGGCGTGGAATGCTTACTGCAGGTGTTGTGCTCCTCCATGACAATGCTCGTCCACATACGGCTCGGCGCACAGCAGCTGTTTTGACGGAATTTGGCTGGGAGTTGTTTGATCCTCCACCCTACAGTCCTGATCTTGCTCCCAGCGATTTTCACGTTTTCTTGCACCTCAAGAAATTCCTGTCCTCCGGTGAGCGTTTTGGCAACGACGAAGAGCTGAAGACGTCTGTCACACGCAGGTTCCATTCATAGGCGGCAGAGTTCTACGACAGAGGGATTCAAAAGTTAATCCCACGATACGACAAGTGTCTCAATTCTGATGGTGGCTATGTTGAAAAATAGCTGAAACATTGCTGTACCTGTTGTCAATAAATATTTTCCTGAAAGTGTATGTTATTTTTTTTAAATAGGGAAACTTACTTTCTGGATGTGCCTCGTAACATAGTTAAAATGGGTAAAAATATTGCAGCCGTCATCACGACGCAAAAAATGGGTAGCGAGTTATAAATCTGTAAGAATCAATAAAAAACGTTTAAGTAAGAAAGTAAAAAATATACGGAGCAAAGAAGAAAGTTATCTAATAAATAATCATGTTTGATTGTGTAATGACCTACTGTAATTTTTGTATTATTTATTAAGTTAGTAAGACAATTATTGAAGGATTATTATACTTATTTCATTTATATGCTAACTTCTCGGACCAATATGCCTCTTAAATTTTGCCTATATCTAGTCACGTGTGTAAGCGGTACGTTTAAACCAGGCCTGCACAAGGTTTGCGCTCTCCGAGCCGGCTCACAACTCATGAGCGGAATGCAGATATTAGCTGCGCTCTGTATAAGGGTGGACTGGAAGAAGGGGTGATCTCGTACAAAATGTACACGAAAGGAAGCACTATTACGAGTGCTTTTGAAATGTATTCCCGTTCAGTGTTTGCAAAACTATCTTGGACTTATTAATTAATACAGAAATATTTATTTTACAGAAATAATAGAAACTTTATACCTACTTAAATGTACAATATCATTTTGTTATATTTTTATTTATCAGCACATCAAAACGAGGTTTTATGCTGTTGGCAGCTGAAAGGAACAGTAGCCTACTGATCATAATGAAACATCAGTTACAGATGTTCGATGTCTGCCTTTATTGAAGTTGATTATAGAAAACAGTTGCTCACAATTAATATAAATGTTGAGCCAAACATAGCAATCATTTTAACAGCTAGCCTGTGTAGTCGTGGATATTATTGCTAATGTTAGTCTTGTAAAACTCAACCAGGCTAGTAGTATTATTCAAACGATCTTTAGCCTTTAGGTCACATTGAAGATCAATAAGTTCGAGCTGTAAATCATTAAATGTTAAATGTTTTGTTCCGTCTTTTAGATTCCTCCATACTGTACTGTAGCAGTAGGTAAGCAACGTGAAACTGTTACTGAAAATAGGCCTACAGACTGCACTCCACTAGATAACCATAGCAAGTCTATGTCGTTCTGACGTATCTTCCTCTCCGTTTCGGCGAGCGGTAAACATCGCTCTCCCGCTCCGAAGGAGCGCGCGCGCTCGTTGAGCGCTGTTTGTGCAGGCCTGGTTTAAACAAACATCGACAGGGTGATAAGAGTCTCCTGCATTGAAGAAACACAAACCGTACAAGTGGTGAGCAATTGCCTGTTTTTCAGGCGTTACAACATCAAGAGATGTAGCCCGCTCAAAGAACTAAGCGTTTTCGACCCTTAATTATTTCTTATCTTACTGTTTGCTTCTGCCTACTCTATCATCCCTCAAAGTTCGTTATTCCGCACCCTGTATGCGTATAAGTATTACAATCACTGGTCATCTCCGTCGTTTACAATGTGTGGGCGTGTGTGGATCATTTCAAATGACATTTATTATTATTTATTTATCTATGTACCCACTCATTCATGTCGTCGTCTTCTCTCGTAACTGGTGCCGGCGTTCCTGCTTTCAATCCTAACAGTTGACGATAGAATTTTAGAGCCGATAAAAATCCTTGGCACTACTTCCTCGGGAAAGGACATAAACTCGGGTATTCACAGTCATGTATTTATGATATATAAAACTCCTGACCTTTCGACAAACGGCGACAGTCAAAATTGTTGGTCAGCTTTCTGTTCAATCATGAGAAGGCCTACATTGTAACTGAGATGTGATTGTTTGTGCTTCAAGACAGCTTTACAACTGATGAACTCATTGAAGTTCAACGCGTTTAAGGGTACATGTACGTGAACGACTACAAATATTATCAGAAAATGCAGGTTCAAAATTTCTAAAATTTTATAAGAAAATGAACTCACAATTGGACAAAAATTACAAGGTACCACAGCAAGACTTATTAGAACTTAAATATCTGATAAAAGTATGAAAAAGATTACTAATAATATTTTTTAAACCAGTTTTATCAGAGTATAAAAAATAAAAGCGAAGAAATTTTGCACTTGTATAATTTGGTAACCGTAACATTGTTATGGTCTCTCTGACATCTTTAATATATTTCCTACATATAATAAACACTTATTTCTGAAAAGTAGACTACTCTCAGACATGTAGAGTTGTTTATTTTAATACAATTAATTTTTTATTTGTCCTATATAAAATATATTAAAATTTACACACTGTTTTGGAACCTAATTTTTCTATTTTCAGAGAAATGGGCATTATTGTAGTCTACCTTTTGCATAAATTCATGTTAAATCAGTGTACAAAATTTCAGAATTCTATCTCTAATGGTTGTGGAGTTATGAAATATTATGTGTGAAAATTTTCAAATTTTGGAAAATTTTATTTAAAGTAAAAAGTGAACTCTTAAAAATATTATTAGTAACCTTTTTTTTATACTTTTATCAGATATTTAAGTTCTAATAAGTCTTGTTGTGATATCTTATAATTTTTGTCAAATTGTGAATTCATTTATTTATAAAATTTTAGAAATCTAGTGCCTGCATTTTCTGATAATAATTGTGGTCGTTCACGTACATATCCCCTTAAGGGGAGAGGCAGATGAAAATTTAATTTTAGAAAATATGAAAGCTAAAAATGTAAAAATTAATTTTTCTCTTCTTTTCTATATGTAAAGCAACTAGGAAAAATTTGTTATAATTTTTTTTTTTAGATATTTCAGTAATAATTTTTTGAAATTTGAAAAAAAAAAGTATGATTCCAAAAAAAAAAAAAAGCCTAAAACTTTTCCAAATTTTCACATTCAAGTCTCTTCTTTTTATTTCAATGCAGTATTATATATTATGTTAAGTAAAAGTGGGCATTTGCAGTCCAGTGCTGTTATTACTTTTAATTTTAGTAAATATTACTTCCTGCGGTTTATAAAATTCAAAGTATATTAGTACACACTTCAATTAAAAATTTCTGAGTAGAGCAAAATGGATGCACAGAATTATCGTGCTTTCATGAGCATGCATAAAAAAGCAGCCTTCTAGAATAATATCCATGGAAGTTTTAGCATTTCTTGTAATATATAATCTTAAAAAAGAAGAAGTATGGAAAATTATATTTTAAAATTTTCATGCACGAGGCATTTAAAGCGCAGTTATTTAAAAATGGCTGATTTATGACCGGTTCCAGAAGGCATAACTACCTGAAACATAGGAAATACATTCTTCAAAGCATAAGTTTTTTTTTCTAAAAAAAATGAAAAATTTGATTTTTGATCATAAATGATGATTTTTTGGCGAGTTGTAATGCGAGTGTACTTTAAATAAATTTATAATACATCTCGTAGATATTTACCGGAATAATTGGTTATAAACTCTACATTTATGTAGAATTAAGTGTATGCCCTTAAATAATTTTTTTTTCTTAAGTTCAGTTGTCAAAAGGTTCAATTTAAATAACAATGATAATAAATAATGGTAGGAATTTATTCCACAACACGAGGATATTAGCACAGTCCTGTATATACAGTCACGAAGCTAATACGTAGTAAATATGCATCCATAGATAGTTGCTAACCACTAGGACCGCTACTATCGCCTCATTACAGACAATGCGAAATAGTACCTTCACAGTCTATTACTCCTAGTAACCTCATAATCTCAAGCTTCGTGACTTTATATACTAGACTGTGGTATTAGGTTAGTTGTGCTCGTTACGTCATGAATGACGTGAAGCCTGAGGTATGGCCAAGTTGCAACTGAAAATAAGAAAAATAAGTCTGTTTCGAAAAAGATCGTATCCTAGAATTAGTCAGAGTGCTCTGACATTGGCTTATGCACTATAGTTTAGCAAAATGAGCAACAGATGGTAGGAAGTGCCTAAAAACTTGAAATTTCACTGATCAGAATTTTGTGGCATAGCTTCCTCTTTCAATGGACCCCTCAATTGGTTTGTTTACATTGCACTGTGATTCGTTGGTTGGTTACCCACATAAACCTTTTATCTTATCCTGCCTATAGCACTGCAGAATTCCCTAACAGGTACCCATGCACCTGCATTGCATAGTTACGCCCACTTTCTCTTTCAACAACAAAGACTCTATGCATACCTAACCTTGTAGTCTCTGTAGGTAAATTCCTATCTTCAATCATAAACAGGCTTCGAGACTTCAGACCCAATAGAGCAGTTCAGTGGGAAATCCGCATAACGGCGTACTGAGTATAGTGGTAAAGCGTACAGTGGGTGGGGGTAATGTAGAATGAATGCCAACAAATACGCAAAGGAAAACGCTCTGGATTTGAAGGTTCTGACGAATAATTTGGTTTTCATACTAACCTATTTTCAAACTGTATCTGAAACTATTACACGGTTAGAAAAGTCAGAGCAAGAGATGCTGGAAGCCCTCAAATTAGTTGAGGAAATAACACAGGAAATTAATGAGATATTAAGTACGCCGATTACTGAACGTGTAAAACAGTAGTGGAAATCAATTTTATGTAAAAATAACGGATATGGAACATTGTGTAACATAAACAGCAAATTAGTGGACATAGTCACCCCAGAATAAAGGACTCTCTCTTAGAGACTGCGATGATGTTAGGTTTCTTCGTTTTGCTCCTATCACGTCATGCGACGTAGAGCGCAGCTTTCTACAGTACAAACTTTGGCAGATAACCGAAAAAGATTTACGTTTGAGACACTGAAAATGTATCTTGTAGTAGGTATATTACAATTCGGTACTGTAACTGCACTTCCTAAAGACGACCAATAGGATAAATGAAAAAAATTTAAATTGCTACATGCTTATTTCCACCATTAACACTGTGTATAATTAAACACAAATGCTTATAAAAGACAGGAGAATAAATGCTTTTCACATTCTTTTGACATTATCACTGAGTAATGTATATATACTTACTTACTTACTGGCTTTTAAGGAACCCGGAGGTTCATTGCCGCCCTCACATAAGCCCGCCATTGGTCCCTATCCTGAGCAAGATTAATCCAGTCCCTACCATCATATCCCACCTCCCTCAAATCCATTTTAATATTATCTTCCCATCTACGTTTCGGCCTCCCCAAAGGTCTTTTCCCCCCTGGCCTCCCAACTATTACTCTATATGCATTTCTGGATTCGCCCATACGTGCCACATGCCCTGCCCATCTCAAACGTCTGGATTTAATGTTCCTAATTATGTCAGGTGAAGGATACAATGCGTGCAGCTCTGTGTTGTGTAACTTTCTCCATTCTCCTGTAACTTCATCCCTCTTAGCCCCAAATATTCTCCTAAGAACCTTATTCTCAAAAACCCTCAATCTCTGTTCCTCTCTCAAAGTGACAGTCCAAGTTTCACAGCCATATAGAACAACCGGCAATATAACTGTTTTATAAATTCTAACTTTCAGATTTTTTGACAGCAGACTAGATGGCAAAAGCTTCTCAACCGAATAATAACTGGCATTTCCCATCCGACCTTTTTTACTGCTGATTTTATTCTTTTATGTACAAAGAATCCTGTTCCTAATTGGAGATTAATGTTTCCTTCCCCATAATACAACAAGTAATCGCCTATTTGTACTCCCACGAAGTCTATTCTATATCTAGCTAGTTCTTTTGCTACTAATGTTACCCCTCCTGTTCTATAAAGACTAGTTACGTTCCATGTACCAAATCGTATAACCTTATTCCTTTGCTGTGGTCGTGCCGGAGAATCAGTCCCATTCCGAGGCTTATTGTTAGGTTTCGTAACAAGCTGTTTTTTACGGTGATGGGTTGTTAGCCCTTCGCCCAACCCCCAAGCTGGAGGACCACCTCTTATCGGCTGTCCACGACTGCTTATTCAATATATTCGCAGCTACCCTCCATATCTGGAGACCGTCTCCTCTATCCGCAACCTGAGGACGCGCCAGTATATATACTTTCAGAATGTACATATGTGTGTTTCTCCATACTACCGTACTCTATTCTAAATAGCAACGTTGTTACCTCAACACATCTCTATCTACCTGCAGCGAGTCAACAACCTATAGTGCATGCACAGTAAACTTATTGTATCGGGTCCAAAGTCTCAAAGCCTGATCATAAAATATATTTATTTTGTATTTCTGTTAATTTAAAGTATGGGGTCAAGGTGACTCCACCCATATGTTGAAGGAAGGAAAAAGTACCTCTTTGTTATAGGATGAAATAAAAAATGAGTACGAAAGCAAATAAAACTCAACCAAAGAGACTTGTAGATAATTAAAAGAATAACTCTCCTCTTCTGCAGTCTACTCTTTGATACATCATGATTACTCCCTGACCAATAAACGTCGCAGTGAAGACTACAAACTCGTGGTGGAACCTTCACTACAATGTCAGGCGGCAGGGAGGTATTCACCGCGTGCTAAGATTTATTCTCGGCAGACGAAAGGCTATAAAACGAAGCCACTGCTTACAAATCGACGTAGCAGTGAATACAGGGCCATCTCACACGTGTTATTTGTCCTTTAAACAAGCTGACTAGCCGAAAGTCTATGTACTGCAAGAATTTTCTACCTATAAAACATTTTACGAGTTTCTATTTTTTTCTCCGGCATCGGAAGCTGTACTTCCCATCAGCTTCCCTCTTCGTGCCACTGTTATTGTATGATCGACATTTCTGGTTTATGACACGGAATGATAGTAAAAGTTTATGACTAAGATGTCACCTCCCATGACGACACTTCGGTGCAAACTCGAATTCTTTGTGTCAAACTGTTGAGGAGATTAGTAAACTGTGGCGAATAACTTGAATTACTGTATTCCCATGTCCACAGAGAAGTTGATTGCCTTTGTTAATATGGGGTTATTTCCGGTAAAGCTGATCCAAATTTTTATTCACACGGTGAAATGAAAAATACTGAACTACTTTCACTAAATTAATATTTGAGGAGAAAAATTGCTCCGGCTTCGGGGATCGAACCCGGGTCCTTGGTTCTATGTACCAAGCGCTCTGACCACTGAGCTACGCCGAATTCAATCCACAGTACCGGACCGAACCCTCCTCCTTCAATGTTTCCCTTTGTGGCATGACTCCAAGTTAGGCATATATGTTGACGTACACATATATACAGGGACATCATTTTATTTTTACTTGCATTTTTATTGCACCTGCGTTTTTGAATGTACTTGACTCCCATCCCTTTCACTAATGTTCTTGCTAACGTCAGCCAAACAAACTTACGGCCGCTGTTGCTAGCAGAGTACAGTGTGTTTTAGAAATATGTTGTATTTTCTATAGAAGAAAGAGCTTATATTGTTGAAGTTTATTTTCACACGGGTACAGTGTGTAGCATAACTGAATTTATCTGTGTGGACTGAGCACAAGTGAAGATTAGAGTTACCGAAAGTACGGTACCCTATAATATGGTACCGTAAAAGTAATGATCAAACTGAAAATCGTAATAGGCTATTGTATTTCCCTGTAACATAAGTGGATACACTACTTTTCTCTCCTCCTATAGTTAGTAAAATGATTTGTTTACATATGTAACACCAAACTCCTGTAATGGAAGGGGGTAACAGTGTTTCCGAGTATAGCCAGGTTAATGTTAAAAATGTTGGTAAAAATAAAGTAATGTCCCTATATAAATATTAATTGTCAATATTACAGATATTATTCTGTAGACCAAATTAATAAAGCTATAATACTTTCACTAAAATAAAGCAATTTACATCTCTTTCAAATCAGAGGGAGACCATATGATGAAGGATGGATAGAACACCGGCACCGGGACTCGAACATGAGTTTTCAGCGCTACGTGCTAACGCTTTATCTAGTATTTATTATTTAGTATTTATTTAACCTGGTAGAGATAAGGCCGTCAGGCCTTCTCTGCCGGATTCCAGTTCCGATGCCAGATCGAATCTCCTTAGTTTAACCTCTCAGTTTTCCCTTTGGTGGCCTACCCTCATGTACTGTGTCACAGAATATGTGACAGTGGCACAACGTCCAACGCACTATGAACAGAGGTGCACTCATTACGAGTGACTAAGTGGCCGGGATCCGACGGGATGAGCGCCGTCTTCAATCATTAAGTGATTACTTACGCATATCATATTATTATTATGTACCGAAGTACATATGATATTTACTTTTAAGAATTCTGTTTATCATATCATGAAGGATGGACAGAAAAGAGAAAAATTCTGGTCCAAATTTTTATTCACACGGTGACATGAAAAATATTGAACTACTTTCACTAAAATAAAGCAATTTACATCTCTTTCAAACCAGAGGGAGACCATATGATGAAGGATGGACAGAATACCGGTATCAGGACTCGAACATGAGTTTTCAGCTCTACGTGCTAACGCTTTATCCACTAAGCCACGCCGGATTTCAGTTCCGATGCCGGATCGAATCTCCTTAGTTTAACCTCTCAGTTTTCCTTTTGATGGTCTACCCCTGGCATACAGAACTCGCAAAAGTAGGGGAACTATAACGTCAGCCTCACTCCACTTCTATTGAGGATGATCGACTTCCGCCCCGAGAATGAATGTTGATGCAGCCGAGCGTTAACTACAACGCCGTGTCCGCACAGGTAGAAAAGGTGGGTGAGGTAAGAAAGGGGAGGAAAGCAGTCGCTCTCAAGAGCTACAGTTCTGCAGCCCTGGTCTACCCTCATGTACTGTGTCACTGAATATCAACGTATTCCGAATCTCACCGGACCGGTGGACAACTATGACGTCACGCTGCAACGAAATAGGAACAGAACTGCTGGAAGGTTCGATGGCTGTCATGGCGGCTGTACAAGTTGTCTGTGCTACGCTAGCAAGATTTTGCGAAATTTCCGTACTGTCATCTTGTCCAAAGAAAAGACAGCAAAAACAATTTATTTCTTGAACCAGTAGTAATAACAGGTCCGTTGACATGTTCGCTCATAAGCCATTAATATATTGTTTTTACGTTGTGCTCATTACAAACAATACAGCAGAACACACCGCCATGACACAACAGTACACGATGTCATTCGTCTGCTAATTCCCGCCCTATACAAGAACCAATTAGATTCACTGATGGCGCCTGATGGAGACTGCCACCACCTCTGCAAGCTGATGGAACCGGTGTGACACTGGTGGAGCATGAGTGACGTCATCGTTGAAATTCGGAACACCGTGATGCCATCAGATTGCTCAGCGCTGAGATTCGGAATGCGCTCTATGTGACAGTGGCACAATGTCCAACGTACTATGTACAGAGGTGCACTCATTACGAGTGACTAAGTGGCCGGGATCCGACGGAATGAGTGCCGTCTTGAATGACTAAAAGTGATTACTTATCATATCATTATGATGTACCGAAGTACATATTATATTTCATTGCAGAAATTTTGCGTTACCATATTATGAAGAATGGATAGAACAGAGAAAAATTCTCTCCGGCACTGGACTCAAACTCGGATTTTCAGCTCTAGGTGCTGATGCTTTATCTACAAAGTCACTAATAATCTTTCATAATGTTAAGATTTTTATTAAAATGTTCAAGAGAGGAAATAGCATGGTAGCGACTTAGGAATATGTATTTTAAGTAGTATATAGGCTACATTTGAAAGTGATATTCTGTTTTCGGAATTCGTACTAATCATTTCACGTGAACAAACAAAATACATTTTTAGGTTAGGTCTCGTGAATCGTAAACTGTTTAGTCAAAGCAATGAATTTCATGTTGTCAGACAAAATACATTTTAATATTAGATCATATTACTATACTCTACATAATGTGAGAGAGATCCAGGAGTAAAAAAAAGACTCTTTCACAAATTATTGAACCATTTAGAATAGAAAACACTTCCTAACATAAAGATGAAATGTGATAAATAAGTAAATAAGCAAGACACTGTCATTATTAATCCTATATTATTATTATTATTATTATTATTATTATTATTATTATTATTATTATTATTATTATTATTATTATTATACAATTCAAGCAAAACTCCAAATCTATAAATCTATAATAAGGAGTACTATAACATATGGGGCGGAAACATGGTATTTAAACACGAATCTGAGATTGAAACTCCTCTCCACTGAAATGAATTGTTTTAGACGTTCCACTAGACATTCTAAATTGAAAAAATTCGAAACACAATCATTAGACAAGAAATGGGAGATAATAGTACATTATTAGATTTCGTTAGCTACAAGCAATTAGAATGGTATGGCCACGTACGTAGAATGCCAGAAACAAGATTGCCCAGACAGATTTTGGAATGGATTCCGCCAGGAAGAGGAAAGAGGGGAAGACCAAGGAAAACCTGGATGGACGATATAAGAAGTGGAATGAAGGAGAGAGGCTTGGAAGAACGGGATTGGGAGCAGTGGCGGTTCCTCTATATGAGCACAGGAGCACGTGAACACCTTAAAAACCAACAATAATCGTACGTATTATTGTATTAATATTATTACATCTATTCCTTTCCAATGTGTAATAATGACGTTCCTACATATTTCGTCTCGAGAGAATGTCCCGTTCGTGTGTCGTGTGTCTTTAAATCTCTATTGGACAGATTGACAGCACCTCGCACAATTTCTCTCTAGCAGGGTGGAATAGCCTCAGGCGAGAATATTTCTGGTTTGTTACAATGGTTACAATAGCTCTGGCTCGCACAGGTCTTAACGTGCTAGTGACAGAGAAAGAGAGATGCTCCATCTCCCTTGGGTCTGGCATCCTGTTCCTTTCTCCCTCTTTCCTCGTTTTCTCTCTTTACTGTTTCTTTTCAAAATACCGATACGCACGGGGGCTGATTCTGTTGTCTTTTGTTCAGCAAAGTAAGTAACACTTGAAGTTTGGAGACGGACGTGTGTAAAGTTGTGAGGGTGTTAAATTAAGAGAGGATTAAAATATTCCTCCGTAGCACAATGACAGAAGAGCGATTAAGTACATTGGCTATGTTGGCAGTGTTATTGGTAAATTTGCATCTCTCAAAACTAGGCGCATGGAGTTTCTCTACAAATAAATCTAGATCTTCAACAACAGCAGTGAAGGTGAGTCCTATGAATTAATTTTACTCTACTCTTCTTTAATGGTTTTAATTTTGGTGTATATGCGTAGATTTGGTGCATGCACATTAGAACTCGTTTATCTCTGACGTGTGACTCAGCTATACGAGAATAGCCTATATCAGTGTGTTCATTACCAATATTTTTTTTTTTTGTGAACACCCACCCAAGAAAGGCACGAGCCGCCTCTGATTGGGAGGCAAGAGAAGAATGGAGGAAGAAGATAAGAATTTAAACACTTTGGATACAGGAAGATGTAGTTTACATTGTAAGCCTGTTAATGATTTTTTTTTATTTTATTAGGTTATTTTACGACGCCGTATTTTATTTTGCGTCTGATTGAAATGAAGGTGATAATGACGGCGAAATGAGTCCGGGGTCCAGCACCGAAAGTTACCCAGCATTTGCTCATATTGGGTTGAGGGAAAGCCCTGGAAAAAACCTCAACCAGGTAACTTGCCCCGACCGGGATTCGAACCCGGGTCACCTGGTTTCACGGCCAGACGCGCTGACCGTTACTCCACAGGTGTGGACCTGTTAATGAATTTATTATTATTATTATTATTATTATTATTATTATTATTATTATTATTATTATTATTTCAGTACATGACATTGTGATTTTACTCTCTTTGGTGATATCTAGTATTAGTTGGCAACACTGAAGAGACAGCCAAATTAGCCTTTTACGAACTACTCTTACGTGATGCTCACTATACCCCTTTACTAGTTGGATGACCGTTAACGTCTGCTGAGGTATTTGGGTGTGAGGCCTACGTTCGGCTGATAGACACGGCCTTTCATGGGCTGTCACACCATGGATTTATTTATTTTATTAGCTGAAGCGTAGTACTTGAAGTAAACCGATCGCCAATAACATTATCTAATGTAATAGGCTAAATGTATGACAGAATTTTAACCATGTATCTCTTAGTTGAAGGAAACATGAAAAGCCAAGATAAATCTCGCCTTCATATTTTTATGTTTGTGTAATAAAAACTTACAAAACTAATCTTACTAAGAAAACTTTTTACCACAATATTCTTAGTAATTAATCTCTAATTTAACTATAAGAACAAGTTTATTTCACACTTTGCTGTAACTATGAAAGATCTTCTCTCCTGCGAGTTTATGTTCACCTTATCTACAGCCTTTTCATGCTCAGTCATTTGTTTTTATACTGTATCCACAGCAACGTTTCTTTTAAAAGACACACAAAGGAATGGATTCAGCTCTGAATTAGAGACAACAGTAATGCATTCTAATTAGACCTAACATCAAAGTTTATACAGAATATTTAAAAAACAAAGATTTTCTGCATCGTAAAGAAAATCTTATACAGAGTGATTCACGAAGAGTTACTAAAACTTACGGAGTTTAGGCCTATTTTCGAAGACTTTTGAACAAAAAATGTGAAATAAACATGTGTCCTAATCTCAATATTTTCTGAGTTAAACTAATTTCAAGTAGTCTATAAAATACCTTATTTCACTAGTTTTAAGTGTAAAATAGTATTGCAAACAGAGACTGAACTGAAAAGAAAAAGTATATGATTATGTCTCGTGACGAGAATATTGTACGAAATAGAAATATAAAAATTGAAAATTTATCTTTCGAAGAGGTGGAGAAGTCCAAATATCTTGGAGCAACAGTAACAAATATAAATGGTATTCGGGAGGAAATTAATCGCAGAATAAATATAGTAAATGCCTGTTATTATTCGGCTGAGAAGCTTATATCATCCAGTCTGCTGTCAAAAAATCTGAAAGTTAAAATTTATAAAAGAGTTATATTACCGGTTGTTCTGTATGGTTGTAAAACTTGGACTCTCACTTTGAGAGAGGAACATAGGTTAAGGGTGTTTGAGAATAAGATTCTTAGGAAAACATTTGGGGCTAAGAGGGATAGAGTTACAGGAGAATGGAGAAAGTTACACAAAACAGAGAACTGCACGCATTGTATTCTTCCCCTGACATAATTAGGAACATTAAATCCAGACGTTTGAGATGGGCAGGGCATGTAGCACGTATGGGCGAATCCAGAAATGCATATAGAGTGTTAGTTGGGAGGCCGGAGGGAAAAAGACCTCTTGGGCAGGCCGAGACGTAGACGGGAGGATAATATTAAAATGGATTTGAGGGAGGTGGGATATGATGATAGAGAATGGATTAATCTTGCTCAGGATAGGGACCGATGGCGGGTTTATGTGAGGGCGGCAATGAATCTCCAGGTTCCTTAAAAGCCAGTAAGTAAGTAAGTAATAGAGACTGAACTATTCAGAAATATCACTTCTTTAATTGACTAGTATTCTGAAGCTAAAATGTGTTGTTAATTCCTTATTTACTTTTTTCAACTTGTAACTAAAATTTACATTATTCTTAAGCACTTCTCGCAAAAATTGTTACAGATCACAGAGGTCTACCGTGTTTTTCCCTAGTTGAATAGCTGGCCATTACAATACGCTCACTATATGCTTAATATCTCAAATCTGCATTTTTTTAAATATGTTTTTTTTTAACTCTTCAAATATAAACAAACATCACTGGTCAATAGGATGAAAGAGTAATGGAACGGAGAAAAATTCTCTCCGGCACCGGGATTTGAACCCGGGTTTTCAGCTCTACGTGCTGATGCTTTATCCACTAAGTCACACCGGATACACATCCCGGTGTCGGACAGAATCGTCTCAGTTTAAGTTCCAACTCTTGGGTTTCCTCTAGTGGCCGCCCTCTGTCTATGAACGTAGGACTGAAGTCCACACATGTGCTGAGGTGCACTCGTTATGAGTGACTAGTTGGCCGGGATCCGACGGAATAAACGCCGTCTTAAATCACGAAGTGATTTACGCATATCATATATATTATTTTAATGTACCGAAGTACATATGATATTTCCATGCAGATAATCTGCATCATCATACGATGATATGCGTAAATCACTTCGTGATTTAAGACGGCGCTTATTCCGTCGGATCCCGGCCAACTACAGTAGTCACTCATAACGAGTGCACCTCAGCACATGTGTGGACTTCAGTCTACGTTCATAGACAGAGGGCGGCCACTAGAGGGAACCCAAGAGTTGGAACTTAAACTGAGACGATTCTGTCCGACACCGGGATGGGTATCCGGTGTGGCTTAGTGGATAAAGCATCAGCACGTAGCGCTGAAAAGCTGGGTTCAAATCCCGGTGCTGGAGAGAATTTTTCTCCGTTCCATTACTCTTTCATCGTATGATGACGCAGAATATCTGCATGGAAATATTATATGTACTTCGGTACATTAAAATAATATATATATATATATATATATATATATCACTGGCCAAGTTGTTCCTTCGGAAAGCTACGAGTAGTTGAAACTCGCTTCTTAGCTTTCTATTTAATATTTCCACACGTTAAAATCGATGGCGCTGGCTATGAACGTGTCGATAATCGGAAAGCTTACAGTAGAAAAACACTCTAGTATATACAGTCACGAAGCTCAATATGTAATAAATATGCATCCATAGATAGTTGCTAACTACTAGGATCGCTACTATCGCCTCATTACAGACAATGCGAAATAGTACCTGCACAGTCTATTGTTCCTAGCAACCTCAACAACTCAAGCTTCGTGACTGTATACACTAGACCAGACGTCTTAGTAGGGCCTTCTCGGAGCACTTCCTCCTCTCTCTCTCTCTCTCTCTCTCTCTTTTCAATGTAAGAGTGGAACAAGATGCGGGAGCAGTTCGTGTATCTCCGGATGACGTCATTGACCGCGACGTTTGAATAGACATCTGTAATCGCTACGATTTTGTCTCCATCTCCGGGGAAAGAATGTCCTTATTACCGCAAATGTATGAAGAAATAAAAGCTTTCATAGGGAAAGCGAAATTATGGGAGTTGCAAGTTTCAGTGGATAACTGTTACCACCTTATTAATCTAAAATTGTTACCTAAGTTGAATCAAGACCAGTGTAACAAATATAATGAAGTACTGAAGGACTTGAGAAAAGAATTTGAGAGGACATATCATAAGAATACGTACCTTAACAATCAACAAGTTTAATTGTAATTTAATTATTATTATTATTATTTAATTGAATTTTATTTTATTAAATATAGTATGAACTTAAAAAAAGAGAGATACCAAAAGCCATTTACTAGAAATGAAGTATTTTGATGTTCGGTCAGCTGTCCGAAGACAGGTCTGAACCTCACATGTGATATCAACAAGGCACCACTTATGAGGCAACTAGGCCACGAGATAATGGGATAGGGTAGCCAGTTCCTTGTGCTTAAATAATTACGTAACATGTATGGTTCTTCATGCTTCAGATGTCTTCTTTTTACTCATAATATATAATTAGAAAATAGATTTATTATTATTATTACTATTATTATTATTATTATTATTATTATTATTACTGCAAACAACTTAAGAAATTTTATTCTTACCGAAAACAACCGCCTATTTTGACAGTACAACTCAAAAGTGCCGTTTTGTGGAATTTCTCCCGCGACAGTTACAACTTAGCTCACTCATGCTTGTAACATAAATCAACGATCGGCTATCTTCGGGTATTGCGCTTATCTCTTCAGCTGACTACGCTATCTACATTTGCTCTATGTAACAACTTTTATGCGTTGGCCTTGAGACGCCTGCACTAGACACAAGACTGTGGAAGAAACGTCTGTAACTCTTGTGTTCTCATCTTCAGCTGAAATCTCGTTGGATCTAGATCTACATGGAAGTTGTTTTTGTACCGCAGTTGATACTGGTAGCTATTTAACCCTTTATTTTATAGCATCAAAGACATTTCAGGATGGATTTCGATCTGATGACTTCGGAAGACTGCGTTGAATGTCTCTCGGGCTACTACAGACTATTCGACACTCTTGATCCATGTCCATAGCATCCTTCCTCCACGATACTGAATATCCGCAACTGTTGACAAGTCGATGTTAAGTAAACTAATAAAGGAAGGAAGTGGCGGCGAGGCGCTTGGATTGAGGGAGGGTATAAATATCGCGCACACGTCGAGTATGTGAGGCACTCCGCACAAGTAGGTCAGTGTGCTAATGATAGCGGGGTTCAACTTCGTACGGGGGGGGGGGGAAATTTTATTCAGCCACTGTTATTTTAGACGGCTGGCACGTGGTGTCTCTTAATTCGCTCATCCACCCCCCTCCACGGGCGCCAACTGGTGAGCGTGTCGCAGTTACTACGCTAATGTAATCGACACGCTGAATTATTTGCCCGCACGGATTGGTTTTCCGCGCTCAAGAACTGGATTCAAGCAAAACCATGTAGATTAAATTAATTTCAGTTAAAATTATATATTGGTGGAGACGATGATGATGATTATTATTATTATTATTATTATTATTATTATTATTATTATTATTATTATTATTATTATTATTATTATTGCTGTTGTTACGGTAAGACTTAAGGGGTTAGATACAGCTTACAGCAGGTTATTTTACGACGCTTTATCAACAGCTTAGGTTATTTAGAGTCTGAATGAGATGAAGGTGATAATGCCGGTGAAATGAGTCCGGAGTCCAGCACCGAAAGTTACCCAGCGTTTCCCTCGTAATTAAAAAACTATTCAACATTCTGTGATGAAATTTTTTGTGTATATTTATGGATTTATTTATTTCATTGGGTTATTTTACGACGCTCTATCAACATCTCAGGTTATTTAGCATCTGAATGAAATGAAGGTGATAATGCCGGTGAAATGAGTCCGGAGTCCAGCACCGAAAGTTACCCAGCGTTTCCCTCGTAATTAAAAAACTATTCAACATTCTGTGATGAAATTTTTTGTGTATATTTATGGATTTATTTATTTTATTGGGTTATTTTACGACGCTCTATCAACATCTCAGGTTATTTAGCATCTGAATGAAATGAAGGTGATAATGCCGGTGAAATGAGTCCAGGGTCCAACACCGAAAGTTACCCAGGATTTGCTCGTATTGGGATGAGGGAAAACCCCAGAAGAATCCTCACCCAAGTAACTTGCCCCGACCGGGATTAGAACCCGGGCCACCTGGTTTCACGGATATTATGGATGTCATATTTGCATTATGATGTAAAATCGCTTCTCTACCTCTGATAGATTGTCTGATAAAAAATAAATTAATTTAAAAATGACCAAATATCAGTATTTTGTTCTAACACAAAATAAGAAAAATATATTATTTATTAAAGAATGTAGTTCAAAGAGCATAATATTATTGTAAACCTGAGTTTCAGCAATAAAATAAAAGAGAGAGAACATGAAAAGTTAACAAGTTTATGAGTTATGAGGGAAATGCTTCATCACTGCACAGTGAACTGCCACCATTTTAAATTTTTAAATTTTGGAATATATATATATATATATATATATATATATATATATATAGTATAAATAATTTTTTTAATTCGTATTTTTTTTTTCATTTAGCAGAAGGACAGTGTTTTACACATACTAATTTCCATTATTGTACAAGATACAGTAATGGAGGAAAAAAATGTTGAATATTTACAAAAAATTTACTGCTGTAACTGTACCTAACCCCTTAAGGGGAGATATAGATCTTGAACTACTGACAAATTGGTGAAATTAAGCACTTCTTTTTCTAGGCAATGAATACATCTGGAACCTTGAAATTTTATATGCTGAATATACACTAGCTTGCATCACTTAAGAGACGTTAGTTATAAAAATAAGAAAATAAACATACGGTCCAGGTTTTAACTTGCGAATAATAATAATAATAATAATAATAATAATAATAATAATAATAATAATAATAATAATAATAATAATAATAATACTAGTAGTCTCATTTAACTTGTTTTAGTTAAGGCAATAGGTTCTTATCTAAGACTCTACCAACCGTATAACTTTGATACAGAAAGCATTACAAATTTAGTATAATGAATAAAGCACTAAAAAAATTATGATCATAATACAGGGACATCATTTTATTTTTACTTCAATTTTTATTGTATCTGAGTTTTTGAATGTACTTCACTCCCACCCCTGCTACTAATCAAGTTCAACCGTCCTCCACACAGATCCAAGACCGCATATAGAGTCATAGTAACCGTACGGTCATAGTAAACAGTACGTTCCAAAAATATGTTCGCGTTTTCCAGTGACGAAAGAGCTTTCAATATTTAATCATTTTCGCACAGGTACTGTCGTCCATTTGTCTATGTCGCATCCCGGTTTCCCCCACCAGCTTTTGTTCTCCTCTCTGTAAAGTCTAGTGGCTGGGCTGTCTTAGCTCTTTTCTGAAAACATTAATTTCTGTTAGGAATTGGACGTCTACGTAATATTATACAACTGTTTAAAATAACTTAAATAAAAGGGCCTCGTTAAGTAATTAACTGTCAGGTGATTTCCTCCCTTTCTACGATGCTGCGACGTAAACACTAGGACGGACAGTAGATAGCATGTCTGAGTAATTTCATCTTTTCGGAGCGGGCAGAAGTGAAGATTCAATTTACAGTACGTAAGGTACTCTTTTATAGAGTAGGTACAGAATTATTTCAACATGAGTTACTGATACGAAGTACGAACCTGGTAATTCAAATTACGTACAATAGTCCATAGTGCGATAATATGCACATTAGAACTGAAGCCTGTATCGAAAAGAACGGCCACCATTTTCAAAAATGTGTTTAAATATCCATATTATGATTATTTTTCAATTTAACTTCATTCTCTATATTGTACGCTAATGTGCTGTAGACAGTATAATATACACTGCATAATGAATACGTCCGCATGGACAGCTCAGTTCGTGAGTAAAAACACTCATTTTTAATACTGTACTGTATTTTGATTAAACAAAACCTAATGAAAATTATCAAACTCAAAAGCGTGATATTTCCTAGTTTACGTAAATGGATGAACTACTTTTCTTCCCTCCTATACCTAGTAAAGTGATTTGTTTGTATTTTACGCCAGTATCATCGAACTCCAGTAATGGAAGGAGGTAGTAAAACGATGTTTCCGGTTCTCAACCTTTGATTCATAGGTATAGCCAGGTTAATATTAGAATGTTAGCAAAAAAATAAAATAATGTCCCTGTACAATGTCGTCAACAGTTAACAAATATAAATTATACATGCACAACATATAGAGAGAAAGAAAAAAAAAACGCAATAAAACGTAAATTGTAAATCAAAATGAGTGAGACGTATTACAATGTACAGAAATATGAAACAATAATAATGAAAGATAATAAAGTACAAAGCTTACAATAAACACAAACTTTAGAAACACGAGTTCTCATACTATAAGAGAAAAATGATGGGGAAGAAAACAAAACGAAAAAATAAATAAATAAAAAGATCACTAGAATTTCTAAATGTAAAGAATACAACGGCAAGCAACGAAGGACGAATCCTCGTAGTTTGATTCAGTTGATTTCTGGCAGTTATGAGTGAAAACCGTCCCCGATTACGAGGAAATGCATAAATTAGGTTAATTATTTCAGCGTATTTACGCTGCGATACAAAATAATTCCATCTCGCCCGACCTTGTTACGTCGAGTCTCATCCCAGCTGCTTGTTAAAACGAGTGACAGTCTATTTGAGTGAATGCGGTGTCGAAATGAGAGCGGGGAAGTCGAGTACAGAGATGCAGCTGACACCAGACACAAGGCACGTCCCCGAGGAATCACATTTCATACCCTGAATATGCGACTGCTTAAGTTCATTCAGACACGTCCAACTTTAAAGTCGTTAATAAAGAAAAGTTGAAATTCCTTATAAATTCTCGTTCTCTATGTCTCAAAACATAGCTTTCCAATAACAAGCCCACAAAACATTGGTTCGATTACCAGCAGAGAAATCAAGATTTCAAGTGCAAAAAGACTGTGTGTGCCCCCGTGTTCTGTTTTTATACAGGGGCATCATTTTATTTTACTAACATTTTTAATATTAACCTGTCTATACCTTTAGAGAACCGGAAACACTTCTTGCTCCCCCCTCCAAGACTGGAGTTCGATGATACTGGCGTAAAACACAAATCACTCTACTAGGTATAGGAAGGAAGAAAAGTAGTTCATCCATTTACGTAAACTAGGAAATATCGCGATTTTGAGTTTGATAATTTCCATTAGGTTTTTCTTTAATCATAGTACAGTACTGTATTAAGAATAAGTGTTTTTACTCACGAAGTGAGTTATCCATGCGAACGTATTCATTATGCAGTGTATATTATACTGTCTACAGCACATTAGCGTACAATATAGAGAAAGAAGTTAAATTTAAAAATAATCATAATATGAATATTTAAACACAATTTTGAAAATGGTGGACGTTCATTTCGACACAAGCTTCAGTTCTTTAGTGCATATTATCGCACTATAGACTATTGCATCTAATTCCAATTGCCAGTTTCGTCCTTCGTACTAGTAACTCATGTTGAAATAATTCTGTACCTACTCTACGTACTGTAAATTCAATCTTCACTTCTGCCCGACCCGAAAATATAAAATTACTCAGACATGCTATCTATTGTCCGTCCAATTGGTTATGCCGCAGGATTGTATAAAGGGAGGAAATCGCGTGACAGGTAATTACTTAACGAGACCCTTTTATTTAAGTTAAATTAAACAGCTGTATAATATTACGCAAACGCCCAATTCCTAAGAGAAATTAATGTTTTCAGAAAAGAGCTAAGACAGCCCAGCTTTTACAGAGGGGCGAGCAGAAGCAGGTGGGGAAAATCGGGATGCGACGTAGGCAAACGGACAGTACCTGTGCGAAAATATGATTCAATATTGAAAGTTCTTTCGTCACTGGAAAACGCGAACATATTTCTGGAACGTACTATACTCAGTAACTCAGTACTGCTTACTATCTGCGGTCTTGGCTCTGTGTGGAGTTGGAACTTCATTAGTAGAAGGGGTGGGAGTGAAGTACATTCAAAAACTCAGGTACAATAAAAATTGAAGTAAAAATAAAATGATGTCCCTGTACTAACTTAAGCTTTGATCTTATGCCGCCAAATTACTCTTCAAGGAACGACCACTCATATAAATTGAGAGAAAGAAGACAGAGGACGGACACTGGAAAGTTTTCTTTTCTCAATCGTACTATCAGAGACTGGAATGCTTTACCTGCAGACTTACTAAAGGCTTTACCAATAACCAAAAATATATTTAAAAATAGGCTTAAGGACTTTACTAATAGACGGTAGTATATTATACACACTATTTAAAGGGTGTAATTGATATCTTGTTATTTGAAGTGCTCAATCAATGAGGAAGTGTGTTGTGTCAGTGAAGTCTATTGTGCAAGTGAAGCGTGTTGGTGTCAGTGAAGTGGCTGTGCAAATTATTTGAACAGTGAAATGGTTAAAAGTGTTAGTGAAATCAGGATAGAGTCAGTGCAGTGAGTGAGTTGACAGCGAAATAAGTGTAGTGCCGAAAGGTACTTGTGCAGGTATGAACCTGTCACACTCGTGGGTCTTAGTTCGAACTTAGGGTTAAGATACAAATTAGATTTACTTTAAATGTTATTTTAAGTGATCATGCTTCATTTAATTTAGGATGCTCATTATTATTATTATTATTATTATTATTATTATTAGTTGTGTTTATTATTAATTGTCATTATTGAGTGTAATTAGTTACCACTGCCACCGTTATATACCCATTTGCAGTGTGAATAAATACATACCTACATGCCAAGCCCATGAAATTACCAGAAATTCCAATTACTCCTAAAGTGTTAGTGAAATCAGGATAGTATCAGTGAAATGTGTCGTACTTCCAGTGCAGTGAGTGAGTTGACAGCGAAATGAGTGCTGAAAGATACTTGTGCATTTGTGAACATATCATACTCGTGGGTGTTAGTTCGAACTTAGGGTTAAGATGCAAATTACATTTAGTTTAATTGTTATTTTAAGTGATCGTGGTTCATTTAATTTAGAATGCTCATTATTATTATTATTATTATTATTATTATTATTATTATTATTATTATTATTAATTGTATTTTTATTAATTGTGTTTATTATTAATTGTCATTATTGAGTGTAATTAGTTATCACTAAAGCACGGCCTTCGTTGCCCGCGTTCTTAAGTTACCTGCGCTTGGATAGTGTGCTGTATGCCTAACTTGATGTGTGATGGGAGGGGAAGATACGGACGTTCCCTCCGTTGTAAAGGTTCAGTGCGGTGAAGGACAAAGTTGCATCTTCTTTACATGAGAGTGACGTTGTAAATAAATGCATTGCAACACATCCTTGGAACTTTAATAACATTGTATTATTAATAGAATTCAATACTGTACAACAGGTTTCATTTATGATTCACCTATTGATGCGTCCACAGTTCCATTACAATAAAGAACAATACATTTCCGTAAAGTATCGAAAGAAAAACCTCTTCGCCTATCAATCAGAAACATTTTGAACTGAGAAAATGTGCGTTTCACATCGCAAGACATGAGTGGTGCGAAACGAAAATACGAGCTGTCACACGTATCATCTGAGGGCTCGCCATTAACCGACAAAATATCACAGACTTTTGTACAAATGTTCTACGAGTCGGAGGCCACTGAACATTTCGAGGGTTGACGATTCTAGTTGTTTTATTGTTGTGGGAACATCTTTGTAAATATCTTTTATGTACAACAGATACCCATATTTTATTATTTGCGACAGATTTCCTAATGCTGTTGATGACATGATCATAGCACGGGGATAAATATCTTTTGCGTAGAGTTGACTCGCATGGAACGTTTCCCCCCAGTATATTTCTGCAGGAATGATTTTACAGTAGCATTTTGTAACTTGTGTAACGGAATATTGCAACTTACCATCATATTGCAGAGGTCGTTACAAAACTCTCTCTGAGTAGGCTTATATGAATTTGCACTCGATGTTGTATCATGTCTGCCAAACAGCGTTATACTTTTTTATGTTGTTTAGACTTACAGTGCTTTTGGATGAAAAATTTTCTGTGGCCTTTAAACTGAATATGGCATACTTTGCAAAATATATTTACTCCTTGTATAGTGAAATAATCACGGCCAAATTCCTCCACATATTGTAACAACTTCTGTTTCTTTACGTCTGACATTACTGGTACTCTTGCTTACAATTCTGCACGGTCTACACGTGCCCGACCGACTGCTGTACGTATTGAGAAAGCGTCGAGATGCCGTACCCATCGCGAGTGATGTGGACGTGACGTCAGACTCTCGGTATAGCTCTTGTGCAGACAACTTGTATCGCGACAGCAGGCAATGAAAAGGCAACGAGGTCCGCGCTTTAGTTATCATTGCCACCGGGTATTCACCTATTTGCAGTGTGAATACATACATACATATATACAGCTCGTGATTCAGAATAATGGTAACATTAAAAAACGAAGACGACATAGAAAATGGGAATATGACTTTGCCAGAACAGGCCTACACCTGGATGATGCTGATGATAACGATAATGATCCTGCTGCCGATAATGGTGATGACGATGACTAATGATGTTGAAGGTGATGGTAGTGATAGAGCTCTGAGAATGACCACAGCATTATCTGATATCTTGTTCTGCTCCCAACTCTTCTCCCGTTCACCATTCCTTCAAGTGCATCCTACAGCAGACAGTTTCTTCTCAGCCAATGACCTAACCAATTCCTTTTACTCTTCCCGATCAGTTTCAGTATTATTCTTTCTTCACCCACTCTTTCTAGCACAGTTCCATTTTTCATTCTGCCAATTCATTTCACACACTCCATTCTTATCCATACCCACATTTCAAATGCTGCCATTAACTTCTCTTCCCTTCGTCGTAATGTTCATATTTCTGCCCCATACAATGCCACAATCCAGAAAAAACACTTCACTAGTCTCTTTCTTAGTTATTTTTGCAGAGGTTCTCAAAAGATGTTCCTTTTTCTATTAAAAGTTTCCTTGGCCATTGCTATCCTCCTTTTGACTTCCTGGCAGCAGCTCATGTTACTGCTTACAGTAAAGCTACATCCCAAGTATTTGAAGCTGTCCAATTGCTCTATTTATTTATTTATTTATTTATTTATTTATTTATTTATTTATTTAACTAGCTTGCTACTGTGTACAAATTATATTTATAAAACAAAAATGTTTCTAGCCACTACCGTAAGAGCCAGGCTCGTGTACGGTGTGGTCTTAGTCAATAATATAACATAAAATTTACAAGGACAGTTTACTAAATACAGTAAGTAACTTAATTCAAACCAATAAATACAACACAAGGGCAAGAATAAAGAAGAAAGAGAAAAAGAGAGAAAAATGCACATATAATATAAATTGACAATCCGACAGAAGCCAGTGATATTCAATAAAAACATGAATATAGTCGACAGAAATAAAAGGTAAAAAAAATACATTTGTTAATATTATATGTCATGAATAATTTGACAAATTTCTTTTTTAAAAGCTTCAATTTTAAAATATTTCAAATTTGAAAAATGGTTTGTAATTTTATTATAAAATCTTGGGCCGAAACTAGCACCATGTTTAAGAGCTGCACTTGTATGACATTTAGGCTCAATTAATGGGAAAGTAGATTTTTATCTTCGAGTACGATACTCATGTCGATTAGATTTATGTATTATTTGATTTCTGTGGTAGTAAGTTAGTAAACTATATTTATAAATTTCTTCAAAGGGGAATACATTAAAATCTGTATAAATTAAATTTGTCGGATAATCCATATTTTTGATCAGAAAAATTTTTATTAATCTCATTTTATTAATTAATTATTTTGCTTCGTTTAGAATTCGAACATTTACTTTCTTTATCTTTCTTCCGATAACCATGTTCTTCTAAGTTTGACAAACACTTTTAAGAAACAAAAATTATCAAACTTGTTAGTAGTACAACTAATCAGTTTACGAAACGGGCCCCAAGGAGATCAATTACTACCAGTTGGTATTATTATTATTATTATTGTTTATTATTATTGTTATCCAAATATTGAAACCCTATTTTACCTTTGGTATATTAGGGTTGTAGTTTGTTACATGTGAAATACATTATGTAGTATTAATACACAATTTTAAAGAATTAATAGTAGGTGTGAATCATAGTTACAATATAAATACACTAATTAAGAGACAGTAAACAATACTAAATACGTTATGCAATAATTACTTTCAGTTAAAACAAAATGAAATAAAATTAGAAATTATAATCGAAGGTGTAGAGAAATTGCAAGATTATTACATTAATTTGTGATTTTATACATAATTTTAAGCAATATTAATGAGATAATGCACAGAATTGGCGTAGTTACAAATAAAACACCTATTATATAGTTGGTTTGCGATAGTAAAAAAAAATAAAAACAAAATTACTTATGGTTACAAACTATATACCTGTCATCAAGTACTCAACAATAGTAAAATCTATAATACAAACATAGTTATTGTTGTTATTACTATTATTATGTCCCAAAGACAGACACCTTGTTTTACATAGTGCATTAGGATTTTATAACATCATTAATTTATATACAATTAATAGCTACAGTCTTGCGTGGATGTGGTGTATAAACTCTGCGAATTGTTTGTAACAACATTTTTTTCTAAGAAAATGGTAAAGGGGTGTGCAGTAATTTAAATTGCAGTCCGAGATATGATATCTTAAAAAGTGTCTTTTCCTTTCGAACACTGGACAGTGAAAAATCAAATGTTCAACAGTCTGATTCTCTTTGCATATGCACAGAGATTCTTCTGCACTTTTGATTCTAAATCTTTCAAAGTAGGAACCGAATTTTCCATGGCCGGTCATAAATTGAGTGTAAAAGAAGTCGGTTGAGAACTGGTATTAGCGACGAAGAATTTTTGAGCCTGGATTTTTAGTTCTCTTATTTTCGTATTTTAAAACCTCTAAACAAATATTCTGGAATTCTAATCGTCGCTGATATCTGTCACTGCATACGTTTGTATGAATTTCTATACAAATTTTAATCAATTCTATTGAGGATAACATCCCGTAAATTTGTTATAACAGCAAAACGAGTAGTGAATAGGAGAGAACAAGAGATTGTGATTAAACCGTAAACCACTGTGCCTCACAACAATGAGGCGTCGTGCATTTGAAGTCCATAATGAGTTCATGTGCATATAATAATGAAATTGATCAACACGACTGACACTCAATAACGTGTATTTAATCGGCTTATGGCGAGACAAGCAAATTTAGAATCGTCTGGGCCAAACTAGTGAATCCCTCGATATTATACTTATTTACACATAAAATGCCAATCTGCCTGGCTGCCTATATCCATCCATCTATTGGTATCTATCCACCTTCCAATCCATCTGTCAATGTATCCACCTATTATCACTGAACAACAAATTTTTACTTTTTGTCTTGCTCCGAAATAAAGACAGGTGAATATTACTAATATGTGTGCTCCAAATATGAATTTAAAACCCAAATTGCCTCATCACGTACAATTTTCCGGGGGAAGTGAATTGAATTTTTTTTTACGAAAAAACTTCTCTTTTATTTTTCGCTGCTACTGATAAAATTACAACAGACTAGGGATTCAAGAAAGAAAGAAATGTATTACTTACTTACTGGCTTTTAAGGAACCTGGAGGTTCAGTGCCGCCCACACATAAGCCCGCCATTGGTCCCTATCCTGAGCAAGATTAATCCATTCTCTATCATCATATCCCACCTCCCTCAAATCCATTTTAATATTATCTTCTCATCTACGTCTCGGCCTCCCTAAAGGGCTTTTTCCCTCCGGCCTCCCAACTAACACTCTATATGCATTTCTGGATTCGCCCATACGTGCTATATGCCCTGCCCATCTCAAACGTCTGGATTTAATGTTCCTAATTATGTTAGGTGAAGAATACAATGCTTGCAGTTCTGTGTTGTGCAATTTTTTCCATTCTCCTGTAACTTCATCCCTCTTAGCCCCAAATATTTTCCTAAGAACCTTATTCTCAGATACTCTTAACCTATGTTCCTCTCTCAAAGTGAGAGTCCAAGTTTCACAACCATAAAGAACAACCGGTAATATAACTGTTTTATAAATTCTAACTTTCAGATTTTTTGACAGCAGACTGGATGATAAAAGCTTCTCAACCGAATAATAACAGGCATTTCCCATATTTATTCTGGGTTTAATTTCCTTCCGAGTATCATTTATATTTGTTACTGTTGCTCCAAGATATTTGAACTTCTCCACCTCTTCAAACGATAAATTTCCAATTTGAAAGAAATGTGTTAGTTCTATATAAATCACTTTATCGTGAAGGGTTCGGAGCCATAGTGGGCCAAGCGCCATTTACTAAAACCGTAGAAAACAAGGATTAAAATTAAGTGATTACCATAATTCATGGAAACATATAGCCAGGAAGATAAAGTGTGCACATTAAAACTAAATGATATGTCAATCTCCATTAAACTATTGGTATTTACTTAACTTTAACCCTTGCTTTCTCCGGTTTTAATAAATGGTGCTTGGCCCACTATGGTTCTGAACTCTTCATATATGAGAGACTCACCTCACCGGTCCTATGAAGACTGTAAAAGGAATGCACTACAAAGGTGCTTGAAACCACGCCCCTATTCGCCAGTTTCCGAAGTGATAACGTTTACAGTACAAGCTTCATAAGAAAAAAAAAATAAAACAAACGAATCACTTTGCAGGTATTAACCCCTGCGGTAGCTGAATGGTCAGGCCTTTAGATTGTCAAATCTTTCATCAGTTCTACTACATCCGCACTCCCAGCTTTCCTTGTGATGTGTAAAGAATTATTATAACTCGATTTTATTTCAAGTTCATTTTGTACACCCTTGTCCTTCAGTCACTGCAATATACACTGCACGTGGAGTAAACGAAGGTCGTTCACGTGCTGTTTCTTATTAATCCTGCGGTATATATAGTAGCCTCGTTTAATTATTAGGCAGCGGCATTCCTTTTAAGATTTGTAGGTCTTTATTGCATGCACCGATAATAAAATGAAAATGCGACGTTGTCACGTCTTGTTTGTTGCTGCTATATATTAATATAACATGGGGTATTGGAGCGGCCTTCAAAAGACTTGACGACAATGGACAGCGCGACATAATTAAAATTATTGAAACTACAAAGCTTCCGTCCTCTTTGACACCGCTAGCCTACTAATTGAACGTGGCCACTTTACAACCTACGACAGCGTCTTTGCAAAACGCTTGCAATTTTCTTATTTTATTAACAAACATACTATTTAAACTAACAGAATCTCGATTAGTGGTGAAGAAGTTGTATCGGTGTGGAAGCGACTAACTAGAGAAAATATCGGAAATGGTTTGGCAGAGATACCCAACAAGGAATAGATCAAAGGTTTCTAGACTCCTGAATTTCCTCCATCTTTGTTTCGATACAGTTCTTAAGTATTCTTTACTTCATTAGAAAATAATTCCGTACTAATGAAGGGAAAACACATAAAGGAATACCTAACGAAGAGCCAAAGAAAATGGGCAGAAAGGAAAAAAAAATAATTTTCAACTCCTCACAAATAACATTTTTAATAACGTCATTGTATCTGTGTAGCAGGAAATCGCACTAAGCTCTCTTCTGATTACATTCCTGGAAATGAACTCGTTGCATCTCTAAAGCGTTGCTATGAAACTAGAAAGGCCACTCTTTAAAACAAGGAAGATTATAGAGGAGAAAATGAGGACGTTGAGTAGGACGATAGGAGTAGAGATAGACACCACCACGATTTTATAAAGATACAGAGTGCAAAGAAGATGAAGATGATGACGATGATAAAGAGGAACAAAGGGAAGGACGAGGATAAAGTATTGCAGAGAGAATACGCCCGCGACGATGAAGAGGAAAGAGAAAGAGGAGGAAGAAGAGATGAGAGGAGTAAGATGAGCAAGGAAACTACAAGTTAAAGAAAGAAGAGAATTATGTCGATGATGAGGGAGAAAAACACTGGAAGAGAAGGGAGGGTGGGAGACGAGATACAAAACAACGAAAAGAGGTAGATGATAAATTGGAAGTAAAGAGTGATAAGTATAAGAAAATCGAAAAGTGCATAACTTCCCTATGCTGTATAGCAGGTATGCTCAAAATTGTAAAAGCGCCGATTACACGGACGATGCTGCACTGCATAACACACACAGTGTACGGACCGGGCTCGTTTTTCAAATATTTCTATGCTTGTCAAGTCATATTCTCCGCATTTAGTTCTGAATTTGTAAATCAATCAACTCGTCCTGGAACTGCACTCTCACGGATTGTACTAAATTTACTATGAAAGGATTAACAAAAAGATTAATATCACTCTCCAAACGTCTAAAAACACTAAGTCTATGTTCTCTGAATTCACATTTGAGTTGTTCCGGTAGGCTACAGAAATATAATTAACTATATTTTGTTCAGGCACCATAGATCTCTTTACAAGTTCACCTCCGTAAAGGGTTTCAGTGCCTTACCTAATTCCCAATATACTACATAACTTGCTCCTAAACATAGACTCTGAATTGTTCGACTCTCCTCAGTGTTTTGCTTTTCATGAAGTGCTTTCAAATCTTGAAACTGTAAGTGCACGTTGCAACCATGAAAGATTATTTTATCAGAACACGTATTTCTGTTGGAATAAAATCACTACAATAATAATAATAATAATAATAATAATAATAATAATAATAATAATAATAATAATAATAATAATAATAATAACGTGGGTATATGAACACATATTACAGAAAACAGCTTCCCTGTCACTTCGGCATGTCCTGAATGGCAGAGCGTATAATGTCATTTTATGTTGCTCAATAGTATTCCTGACAGTATCTTACAACGTATTAAACACTTCACGTTTTCACCGAACGCACAACAAAAATAGTCTTCCTCCCAAACTGTACCCGAATGATCGTTTGCTTACAGGAGGTTGTGTCATTGTCCCGCACTGTTCGTACGTTTACTAAGTACTTGAACTGCCTTCCGCAGTCATCCGTCGAGCTTCGAAGGAGGAACGGCACGCTCTACATTCGAAGGTTGTGATTACAGAACGTAATCGGGAGTCAGAGAATGAGCATACCTGCTGTATAGCTTTAAGTAGGGTGAGATCACCTGTCGACAAGTGCATAGGTTTACTATGCTGTATATCTTTATGTAGAACTACGTTTGGGTACGATCACCTGCACATCTTTACTGTACTGCAGTCATGTCAACTGATGCCCATCTGGGCAAGCGCGCGCTTTTGAGCTCAGGAGAGCCTGAGCGCCTTACAGCGGAAAGGAAAGAGACAGACGAGAGAGATAGTATATGCCGCTTGGTCGAGCTGTATACAGGGATGGCCAGCACTGATTTAAAGAATGAAGGAAAGAGAGCTTATTAAAACTACATCCATGTTAATTTTTAGATTTGTCTGAGAAGTACAGGGACATCATTTTATTTTTACTTCAATTTTTATTGTACCTGAGTTTTTGAATGCAGCCTACTTCACTCCCATCCCTTCTACTAATGAAGTTCAATCGTCCTCCACACAGATCCAAGGTCGCATAGTAGCCTTATGGTCATAGTAAACAGTACGTTCCAAAAATATGTTCGCGTTTTCCAGTGACGAAAGAGCTTTCAATATTGAATCATTTTCGCACAGGTACTGTCGTCCATTTGCCTACGTCGTATCCCGGTTTACCCCCCACCAGCTTTTATTCGCCAGCTAGTGGCTGGGCTGACTTAGCTCTTTTCTGAGAATATTAATTTCTGTTAGGAATTGGACGTCTACGTAATATTATACCCATACAACTGTTTAAAACAACCTAAATAAAAGGGCCTCGTTAAGTAATTAACTGTCACGTGATTTCCCCCCTTTCTACGACTCTACGACATAACCACTTGGACGGACAGTAGATAGTATGTCCGAGTAATTTTATGTTTTCGGATCGGGCAGAAGTGAAGATTGAATTTACAGTACGTAAGGTACTCTTTTATAGAGTAGCTACAGAATTATTTCAACATGAGTTACTAGTACGAAGGACGAAATTGGTAATTGGGATTAGGTACAATAGTCTATAGTACGATAATATGCACATTAGAACTGAAGCCTGTATCGAAATGAACGACCACCATTTTAAAAAATGTGTTTAAATATCCATATTATGATTATCTTTCAGTTCAACTTCATTCTATATATTGTACGCTAATGTGCTGTAGACAGTATAATATACACTGCATAATGAATACGTCCACATGGACAGCTCAGTTCGTGAGTAAAAACAGTCATTGTTAATACTGTACTGTATTTTGATTAAACAAAAACCTAATGAAAATTATCAAACTCAAAATCGCGATATTTCCTAGTTTACGTAAATGGATGAACTACTTTTCTTCCCTCCTATACCTAGTAAAGTGATTTGTTTGTATATTACGCCAGTAACATCGAACTCCGGTCGTGGAAGGGGGTTGCAAACGGCGTTGATCCAGAAGTATAACCAAGTTAATATTAAAAATGTTAGTAAAAATAAAATGATGTCCCTGTATAAGTGCATTATAAGAATTTAAGTTTCAATTTTAATGCTCATTTTTCGCGAATTTCCTTTTTATTCAAAAGCAGTATTTTCTCAACTTTTTACAGAAAGGTGAAATTTTCAGATATGTTTATTTAGTAGCCTTACAGGTACTGAAACAATGTTTTCGTAAATCTAATATATCGTAAATATGTATTACTGAAGATACGTATTTAAAATTTTGAAAATATTCGTATGGAAAATGTTTGTAAGAAAATGAATTACTGTTACACCATAAACAAAGATATGTGCCCATCTGTTGTAAAAACGTCAGCTCTATAGCCTCAGCATATTTCGAGAAAATAATGTAATATTTTGATGATAGGAAGTTGCGCACCAGTATCACCTTAAAAGCATAATGCGATAAGAGTTTTGTTATGTAATATTAGTTACAGTTGAAACATATACCCAGGTAACTTTGCTTTGTACTATAATATTGTTTTGATTAGTTTATTGTCTACTTTTATAAGGCTAAAGATACTATCAATATCAATTCCAATTTACCATGTCATAGTTAATCTCTTTCTTTGGGATATCACTTTCTTTATGAATGTTTCATTCACTTAATATGGTGTAGTTTTACTACTATGAAATTTATGTGAATACTTCTTCTTAAGTATTCATTATGTTATAAACTGCAATATTAAGAAACTGGTCTTAGTACTGTGTTTTACAGACAATATAGACATATCAAGCAGCAAATAGCCATATAAAATAACAACATAAAATTTCACTTCTGTTTGAAGTTTGTTCACCACTGTTTTCTTAATCCAACAGGGTCCTTATTCATATACATAATCCTTGCTCATTCCATATCTAGCGCTTGATGGCTGCGCACAGCGTCAAGGTCAGAAAAATGGGCTTGCTTTGACATCACTGCTATACTGTTTTTCTTTACACAGAACTACGTATGGGCGAGATCACCTGTCGACAAATGCAGAGGTTTACTTTGCTGTATATATTTATGTAGAACTACTTTTGGGTACAATCACCTGCACATCTTTACTGTACTGTTTTTCTTTACGCAGAACTACGTGTGGGTACGATTATCTGTGGACAAGTGAATAGCTTTACTATGTTGTATATCTTTACTTAGAATTCTATGTAGTTGAGATCGACTGTCGACAAATGAACAGTTTTACTATTTGAAAGTATTAAGTAACAATGCGATGTCTGTGTCGTCGTGTGTGCGGTGTTGGCAGAGATGTGTCAATAGTGCTGATTATCTCACGTTTGAACGAAGAGCATCCGACGGCAGCAAACGTGTGAATAAAGCATAATTTCATGTTACATTGTTATGACAGCGAGCCACAATAAGTCAGGGGCTACTGTCCCCAGAGATGGCTATGCTATGTACTACAATTTGTTTTTTTTTTTTTATTGGGTTATTTTACGACGCTTTATCAACATCTAGGTTATTTAGCGTCTGAATGAAATGGTGATAAAAGCCGGTGAAATGAGTCCGGGGTCCAGCACCGAAAGTTACCCAGCATTTGCTCGTATTGGGTTGAGGGAAAACCCCGGAAAAAACCTCAACCAGGTAACTTGCCCCAACCGGGATTCGAACCCGGGCCACCTGGTTTCGCAGCCATACAATTTGTTATACAAACTTGGACGGTGGTAGTGAATCAATTGTGTGGTCCTCAAATTCACCAGACTGTAGTATGATTAATTTATTTGGGTTTTGTGAAGGACGATGTCCGAGTAAGTAACCATTAGCGTTGCGGATCTCAGAGCTATAACTCAATTATTGCTCGAAGCAAATTGATAGAAATGTATTACAACATACTTCACTTTTAATATTGCGTAGTGGTAGAGGAAGCGCAAAGAAATCTTGCCCACTTGACTGATGCGCAGAGAACGATATTCGGTCCTCGTGCCGCCATGCTCGATACAGGGCTGCTATGAATCACGTAATGCTGATTACAGGGCGCATTCGAAAGCGCGGTCTTGAACTGTTCGTATCGTAGAGTGTATTGTGCAGAGCGGGTAGAAGCCAGCGTATGCGTTACATATTCTGCGTTTTATCCCTCAAATCAGGATTTTTATAGAGTTCAAAGTGTGTTTGTAAAATAACAGAGTTCTGTGTAACATTCTATGTACGTAACAATGCCCCCCGTTGGCTCTAAATTAGGAAGTGCTAATGTAACGTTACACAGTCAAACTAGGGAATTATTTATAACGTTCATAAATGTATGAAACAGGCTCCGCTCGTAACGTAAGGAGTATATACAGTTTAAATTTAATCGACCATAGTACCACGCTAGTTATCGGAACACTTTAATAAAATCACACAGTATTATAGTCACGACGCTGTTATTTCCGGCGTGACCCCGCCTCTTTTCTTACATCTTAGAAAGTGAAGGCTCTATAAAGTCTAGATAGGTAGTATCGTTCGCCATTTTTGTTCTTACGTTGCCGAGCCACCATACGAGGAATCTATTTGCCACACCGTTAAACATTATCATGTCGTAGCTCCTATGATAATAAATCAAACGCAATGTAATTCAGCAAATAATTGAGCGGCAAATAACGTCTTCGTGTGCTTTCTGCGAACGCCAACGAAAGAGCTAAAATGGCGGGCGATTATATTAAGTATTTATCGAACCTTAAGAAATGAATAAGCGAATCACAAGACGTACACGTTTAAATGTAGCCGACCTGCAACGCGACTGGCTGCCGGAAATTAGAGCGACGGGACTATAGTTATTAGTAGGGAACGGAATTTGGAGTAGTAAAAGCTAGTATTGGCATCTACACAGTCATTTGTTTACAACCCTTTATACCAAGTCCTCCCATCCATGACATACTCGCAGGTCTCTACACGTCAACAACAGGTGAATGGGACAGTTGTCACATAAGAACTTCAACGTGCAGGTTTGCGGTTCAGAGGAGTGAAGTGCAGGTACAATGCCGAAAGTGAAACCAACTAACAATACAGTATTGAAAGACTATATTTGTAAAACCTCCAGATCAAGTATCAAAATTCAGGAAACAATTCCCTAAATTGTCGCTTCCCCCATGTCCAGTTCCTTCGAGATGGGGGTCATGGTTAGAAGCTTGCAATTATTACGCACGTCACCTCCAATCTGTGAAGAAAGTGGTCCAGTCTTTCGATACCGATGACGCGGCTGCGATTCAAATACGCCAGGAACTGCTAAATGATGAAACAATCGAGAAAGAAGTCACGGATATTAAGTCAAATTTTGGATATTTACCGGATGCCATTATTCAATAAGGAAAGTCAGGAGTAGAACTAGTTGAGCAAATAAATATTATGAGGACTATAGTAAACAAACTGAGTGCAGTAGAAGGTGAAATAGGAAAACGTGTTGGTGAAAAAATGAACAGGGTTTGATTAAAAATGATGGATACGATATTCTTAGTCGGATTTCAGATGTACTAACAAAGACGTGTCCCATTGTCGTCAATCAACATGTGAATTTAATTGACGTATCTTGTTTCAAGTACTCTCTAATTGTCTCTGCAGATGGAGAGTGGAGTTTTTCCATGTTACAAAATTTCCTTCCTTGCAACAGAGCAAAGTTGTATTTTGAAAATTTGAAAATAATATTTACAATTTATTATAACAAGGCATAGCATTAATTGAAAATGCCATTTCATTTCAATCTACATATTCAGAGGCGAGTTCCATAAAGAAGACAACTGTCTATCAACATCAATATGTCCACTGACACGCGAAGATGCAGAGGTTCATATTTAATTATGTATATTTTTAATGTTGTTTATTGGTGTCTTGTGCGTTGCGAAGAAAAGCACATGTAGTTCAAAAAGAAATGCAGATTATGTATGTAGGTCACGTCATTAAACTATTCCATTTGTTTATTCTGAAATATATTTACAGACGTTGCGCGTAAGTTTGTATGAAGTGGACTGTACACTTCCTTGCGCCGTGACGCAGCTCGCTTGACAGTCACTGAGCTACGAATATCTATACTACGTTTCACCATTCTTTATAATACTCCAAATCCCTTTCCCTGGTTATTAGTATTTTATTACAATGTCAAATATCAATAATTATTACACGATCACATATTTCTTATAACATCTTTGTAATTTCATTCAGTGATTTTATATGTAAAAGAATTCGTGCTTCTGTATTTTCAACAATGTTATGTTAGTTACTCTGCAACAAGGTTTAGGTTCCGTTACATGCGCTGTGATAAATCTCACTCGAAACATCAAGCCAGCAGATGACTGAGAACTGACGACAGTTTGCCAATCGAATCGAATCGAGGTCGAGTGCACCCGAACGTTTCCGAAAGTTCGCGCAGCTTTCCGTGGCAAGCTCTTCTTGCGTTTACTCTACGCGTTCTCAATAAAAATTTCATTTCTGATGAAATTGTGTTTCTCAACATTTTTGTATTTCGTTTATCAGTGCGTCTGTACGTCCTATTAATCTTGATGATCAAGAGTGCACAGTGAGGTCACAAACTGAGCGTATCCCCCGTGTATTACGACACTACGATGGGTATGATTGATTGATTGATATAGAAATGTACCTGATAGTTTAACGATCCAAGACATCGGTATGAAGACCTTCATTTTCATAACACAGCCGAATTCTGCGCCATGTCCTGGCAGATGTTTTGCGAAGTGCCATGTTCCGGCAGATGTTTTGAGAAGTGCCATGTTCTAGCAGATGTTTTGCGAAGTGCCATATTCTGGCAGATGTTTTGTGGAAACAATCCGTTGAAGGCATCTTCCACAGCTGCTCGTAATTATGCCGTTGTGTTATAGCGGTGATTTCGCACTTTGTCCTTGATGAACTCCAGAGTGCATTATCAGGTGTTGTGAAGTCGGGCACGTAGGACTGATATCCTTACTGCTATTAATGACACAGGAGGCTCTGTGGACTTATATGGCCTGCGATGGGAATGACTTTACCTTTTTATAACACTTTCATTGTTCTTAAATCCAGGAAACTATAAAACCTACACGTAAGCCCTAAACTTTTCTCTGTTCGTTTTTCTTTTTAGCGAAATTAAAGTTTATACGAGATGCACATTACTCAACTTAATTAAAAGTAATCTTCCCACGTAGAGTAACATTTTGTGTCACTGAGATTAGAAAAATTTAAATATTTGCAATTTAAAAAGTAGTCCGAAGATTCATTTCAAAAGGATCGTAAACGATGATTACATTCTTCCTATTGTACAGCTTCTATCAATCGTAATTTCTTATCCTCTCTGCATCTAAATTAAGAATGTAATGAAGCTTCTCACAACATTAAGGGACATTATGTAGTGGGGGGGGGGCTGGTCGTTGGGGTATATTACACGTGGAGTTCGCTCAGATGCCCCCTGCGCTGTTAATGTCTTTTACTGCGTAATCAAACTTTTAGTAGCTCTGAGCTGGGTCCTAAACCAGCCGTGGCCGAGCACAGTCCACTCCAATACATCACATTGCATAGCAACGTCAACACCATCGTTGTCGTTAGAGTCATCAGAATCATTTCAGTCATCATCACAACACCAGAACAGTTTATAAATCAACATCGTCACCTGAATTATCATCGGAACCGAGTTCAGTGATGACAGAACAATCACCAATATCGGCACAACAAATATTACTGTGGTCACAAGAATCACTAGTATAGCCAGAACAGTGAAAATTATCATCACAATAATTATTATCATTAACATAGCTCTAAAACAGCCGCAATTATCGCCATTAACAATCAATATCATAGCTATATGGTCACAATATCATAGCTATATGGCACAAGAATGAGTATCACAGCTGGAACAGTCACAACCAACGCCATAATAATTACTATCATCGTCACAACAATCACTGTTATTCTGTTATAGCTAGAATAATCACTATCTTCAACAGAATAATTGCTATCTTCGCCAGAAAACAGCTATCCTAGCTAGGATAGTCAATATCTTTAACTGAAGTCACTATATTCGCCTGTATAGTCCGTATCTTCGACAGAATAATCCGTATCTTCGCAAGAATAGTCCATATATTCGCAAGAATAGTCTGTATCTTCGAAGAATAATTCTATTTTCGAAGAATAGTTCATATCTTCGCAAGAATAGTCTGTATCTTCGAAGAATAGTACATATCTTCGCAAGAATAGTCTGTATCTTAGAAGAATAGTACATATCTTCGAAAGAATAGTCTGTATCTACGAAGAATAGTCCATATCTTCGCAAGAATAATCTGTATCTTCGCAAGAATAGTCTGTATCTTCGCAAGAATAGTCTGTATCTTCGCAAGAATAGTCTGTATCTTCGAAGAATAGTCCTATCTTCGCAAGAATAGTCTGTATCTACGAAGAATAGTCCTATCTTCGCAAGAATAGTCTGTATCTTCGAAGAATAGTCCTATCTTCGCAAGAATAGTCTGTATCTACTAAGACTAATCCTATCTTCGCAAGAATAGTCTGTATCTACGAAGAATAGTCCTATCTTCGCAAGAATAGTCTGTATCTTCGAAGAATAGTCCAATCTTCGCAAGAATAGTCTGTATCTTCGAAGAATAGTCCAATCTTCGCAAGAATAGTCTGTATCTTCAAAGAATAGTCCTATCTTCGCAAGAATAGTCTGTATCTTCGAAGAATAGTCCTATCTTCGCAAGAATAGTCTGTATCTACGAAGACTAGTCCTATCTTCGCAAGAATAGTCTATCTTCGAAAAATAGTCCTATCTTCGCAAGAATAGTTTGTATCTACGAAGAATAGTCCTATCTTCGCAAGAATAGTCTGTATCTACGAAGACTAGTCCTATCTTCGCAAGAATAGTCTGTATCTATGAAGAATAGTCCTATCTTCGCAAGAATAGTCTGTATCTACGAAGACTAGTCCTATCTTCGCAAGAATAGTCTGTATCTTCGAAGAATATTCCTATCTTCGCAAGAATAGTCTGTATCTTCGAAGAATAGTCCGTATCTTCGCAAGAACAGTCTGTATCTTCGAAGAATAGTCTGTATCTTCGCAATAACAATCTGTATCTTCGAAGAATAGTCTGTATCTTCGCAAGAACAGTCTGTATCTTCGAAGAATAGTCTGTATCTTCGCAAGAATAGTGTGTACCTTCGCAAGAATAGTCTGTATCTTCGAAGAATAGTCCATATCTTCGCAAGAATAGTATGTATCTTCGAAAAATAGTCTGTATCCTCGCAGGAACAGTCTGTATCTTCGCAAGAACAGTCTGTATCTTCGCAAGAACAGTCCGTATCTTCGAAAAATAGTCCGTATCTTCGCAAGAACAGTCTGTATCTTCGAAGAATAGTCTGTATCTTCGCAAGAACAGTCTTCTCTTCGAAGAATAGTCTGTATCTTCGCAAGAACAGTCTGTATCTTCGAAGAATAGTCTGTATCTTTGCAAGAACTGTCTGTATCTTCGAAGAATAGTCCGTATCTTCGCAAGAATAGTCTGTATCTTCGGAGAACGGTCTGTATCTTCGCAAGAACAGTCTGCATCTTCGCAAGAATAGTCTGTATCTTTTCCAGAAAAGTCAATATCTTTGAAAACCCGTATTTCGAGAATGCATGGTTTGAGAGAAATCATAATTAGGAACATTAAATCCAGATATTTGAGATGAGCAGGGCATGCAGCAAGCATAGGCGAATCCAGAAATGCATACAGAATGTTAGTTGGAAGACATGATAGAAAAATACTTGGGGGAGGCCGAGACGTAGATGGGAAGTTAATATTAAAATGGATTTGAGGGAGGTGGAATATGATGGTAGGGACTGGATTAATCTTGCTCAGGATAGAGACCGATGACGGGCTTAAGTGAGGGCGGCAATGAAATTCATGGTTCTCTAAAAGCCATTTGTAAGTAAGGTAGATACCTATTATCGGAGAAAAATTCGTTCCGGCAACGGGAATCGAATTCAGAACTTCTCAGCTTTGCGTGCTGAGCGTTCTTTCCATCTGAGCTATGCCGAGACCCGATCTATCAATGATGTGGAACTTCAGAGTATTGTTCATTCGTTTATCGGAAGATGTCGGTTGTGTGTGACGGCAAATGGGGGCCATTTTGAGCAACGACTGTAAGCATGGTAAGTCCAAATTATTGAACATTTATTGTTAGTACTGTTATGTATTGCAAAGTGCCGAAGAAAAGATTATGCGCTCGCTGGAAACCACGCTAGCAGTGGGCCACGACACGAGTATCCGCCATTTTCTCGCCTTACGTCACAATAATCTCACTGTACTTCTATCTTAGTGTAGTGAAATAACTGATTTTTACTGAGAAATGTCAATTCTGAACTCTGTTCTTCATTTTCCTATATCAACCGATGCCAATCTCACGTTTAAAATTACTGGTAAAAACAAAGCCACGAATTACAAATTATACCTACAAAACGGTTTCAAAGGAAATAGCCCTATTTGTTTTTGATGTGACCAAAAAAAATGCTCTTTGTCCACAGAGAAATTTGGATTGGTGGCAATTAATAACTGCAATAAATGTGCTTTCGACAAAGCAACACCCACCGATTTGTTGACCTCAATAAAACGGCAAAACATCGTGTGTAGTACCCTCAACCATTAAACTTACTTTGACAGTCGGCGAGCTTTGATGTAGTATAAAAAGGGCGCTATTGTGGTCACCTTTGAGGTATAGATGCTATACGCGGTCGGGAGAGGAACTCTGTGAGTACGGATACGATCCCAAATGCAATTTTTGGTTGTTCAACTAAGTAATTGCACGAGGGAGAAAACCATGGCATTTTACGAGAGAGTCAATGAATTCGAGAAGTAAAAACAAAGTAGGCTTAAGTGGCTGCTATTCCACCTATGCAATTTTTTTTCGAATCCTGTAAAAATCATTGCAGCGTTGCCATGTCTAATTATATACATATCAGTTAATATTTTAAACGGACTTTCATCATCAAATTTTTTGTCTGTCGTACAAAATAATATCAACTGACATAAGGTGTAATCTTTGACAGAAAATACAGGAAAATTACTTGTTTTGTATTGTAACCAGTGTTAAGTATAGCCAATGTAAGAACTATTTAGTTAAACTAGTTCAACTAGTTAATAATAAGACAGATCTAACAGGTCATTTAAATGACTTGGAAATATTCCTTCAGAGTTACGACAAAATTACAGCATTAAAACGAAAACTATACTAAAGGATGGAAGTGAAATAATCCTGCAGATTTTCAGAGAGCGAATAGTTAATGTTTTATGTAAAAAAAGAGTATAATATATTAGTGGGAAGTTCATAGTTTCCTCAGAAAAACATTTTTTCCCAAATGTTTAACATCCTCTTGTTCAGTAACTATTGAGAGTAGGATGGTGATTTTTGTCCATATCGATAGAAACAGTAATAAAAAATTATTTATCCTTTTGACTTATTTCAATAGCATGGACGTTTCTTATGTAAATTTAATTAAAAAAAAACATTAATTTGAAGCCACTGAATGGTGCGACCAGATTGCAACATTGTACCAGAGAGGGAGGTGGGGGTAGCCCAGACAGACCTCAGTTCGTTGACCTCTCGTATCTGTATTACGAGAAGAAAAAGCAGTGTGTTAGCGGCGATGTTGTCAGACTGCTGGAACTTCCAACTTAATTTTCTAATTAACCGTGCACTTAATCACAAAACGTATTATAGGTTTTCCATACATTTAAGTGTACCGTATGATCCCTTTCAAGAAAGGCAAGGTGCAATTTTTTGTTCTTGAGCAAGTCTCCTTGTGGGCATACAAATCCTACACACTGCTGAAAATAAAAAAACTTAACAAACACAAAAACACACAAAACACAACACAAACACAAGAACACAAGAAATACATCATATTAACATATGAAAACAAAAGCACACATAAGATCGCATCTTCATTCAGAAAGCAGAAATACAACATAGCATACAGAACAGAAAACACACTACAAAGACATCTCAACACACAAACAACACAAACAAATAAATACGACCACACAGGTGTATACAAACTCATATGTAATAGCTGCGACAAGTTCTACATTGGACAGACAGGCAGATCATTCCAAACACGCTACAAAGAACACATTAAAGCAATAACCAGAGGACAGAATACATCTACAGTACATACGCCGATCACATAACCAATGCTAACCATACATACAATAACATAAATGCGGACATGGAAATCCTACACATATAATCCAAAAACCAAAAACTCAACTCACTAGAACAATACGAAATATATAAACACATTAAAACACACCCCGATCATATTCTCAACACACAGATAAATTTCAGTACACATATACTATTTTTTTACTCCACTTTCCAGCACCTTTCAACAATCAAACGCACCCACATAACAGGCAGAGAAGTTCGAGATGATGCCGAGATCTAGTAGGCTCTGAGGATGGTGTGATGAAGCACCGAAACAGCTGTAAGCAGCACAGACTTACATAATTAACACGAGTAAGTCCGCTAGTTAATCAATTACTTATATTCAAGTGTTAAAAGTAGTGTACGCAAGATTCAAAATGGATAAAAAAACATCACTTACTGTCACTGTTAGACCCACTTACTTCTCTGTAATAAAGGAGCGATGAGTAGTCAATGTTTTCAGTTTCAACATACACTCATAACAATCCGCATTACAGAAACATTTTCTTTTCTTTTTTTCCCCTACTTATCTCGCCCTCCTTTCTCTGTGACGTAGGCCAGGCTGGGAAACATTTTGCGCCCACTGTAAATCTACTTGTTAATGACTCGGTGTAAAATATACAACTCTTAATCCATATTTCCTCTTTCATTCGGTGGTGTTTTAATACGGGCGTCTCGCATAATAAGGTGATGTAACTGTTATTCGGGTAACAGCGATGTAAGAGCTTATATTTATTTTCGCCAGCCTACAAACAGACACAACCAAGTCTCAGGTCTCTTTTTCTTTTCAACGCTGCGCTGCTCTGAATTCAACTTTCAATTCCCGGTAATTCGCGCCGCGTCTCACACGTTCCCTTCCGCATTTTCCTTTCGTCTCGCTTTCATGTCAAATATCATTACAGCTATTTCAGTATCATGAGTAAGTGCGACTCAGGCTACGATATTTATTTCACTTGAACACCGCGCTGAAAGAAGACTTACGTACATATCCAGAAACCCGCGGGCGATGCCGAGTTGCTACACCGATATCTTTCCACGAGACTCCACGAAAAGATTACTGACGCCGCATGGCTACGAATTATAGCAACGGCGATCTTCACATTTAGCAAAATATTGAAAAAGCAATTCATATTTAATTAATAACTCAAACAGACCATTTTATTATACATATATTGGATTCTTGTCTAGCTTAATTGGTTTTGTTCATTCAAATAATAAACTGTTATTTTTTGTTCTCACAACAGAATTTTTTCGGCGTGCTGTGGTCTACATACACTTCACTGCAAGAGTGGAGCAACATTTATAGAGGGATGAGTAGTCGATGTTTTCAGTTTTAACATATATCTCTGACTGGTGTATAGTGAGGTTCACATAAAAACAGTTTCTAAACAGCAAATATTGCCGACTTGTCAGTGTTGTCAACTGTTACCAGATATCACACGATCCTACGTACTAAATGACTTATTTACTTACCGTACTTTATGTTGGAAGGTTATTCTAAATAACTCGATAATTTGTAACATATTTTCGTAGGCAAACTATACGAGAAAGGGATCAACATGTCAAGTATTTTGTCTAGCAATACGAAATGCATTGGTTTGATTAAACATTTGACTCATGAGATCTAACCTAAAAATGTATTTTGTTTGACCATACGAAATTATTAGTACTAACTCCGAAAACCTACCTGAATATAATCTTGGATTATAACCACAACGCAACACATAAATTAACTATTACGTAATAATAATAATAATAATAATAATTTATTTATTTATTTATTTATTTATTTAGAATATTAACGTGCAAAAACAACAGCACAAGGCCAATTACAGTTTTGCACGATACAAAACAGAACAAAACAACAAATGATGATGAGAATGAATGATAGAAAATGGCAATGAGATGAAATACAAACAATATAATGGTCTACATAATCAATGATCAAATAATAATTATAAAATTAGTACAATGAGATAATTGAAATAATGGAATAATCTACATTAATCAATTGACCAAATGCAAGAAATAAATGGACAAATAATTATTAAAATAAGATCAGTGAGTTAAAAACTTAAAGATATACTACACATTAAATGGATCCAAGTTGAATCCATGCAAATTAGCATATTTAATGCATCTGCAGACCGGAGAGAGAGATTTAGGATTCTTATTATAAAACAATTTATGAAATCTTAAACCATTAGCAGGAATACGAAGACTGATATTGCTTATGAAAGATTCACAATCAATATCACCCTTAATGACTTTGCAAAAAAATAAATAATCAAGATCCTGACGTCTGGTGAACAAACAACAGCAATTGAAATAATTGCATTTAATCTCATAGTTATAATCGGAATTTGGTAAAAATCTATAAGAACACAGGGAAATAAATTTTCTTTGAATATTCTCCAATTTAGCCGAGTCAGTGGAAGTAATGGAGTTCCATACAACAGATGCATATTCAAGCTTGGATCTAACCAACGTATAGTATAAAATTAATAAACACATAGGAGTGGAAAAAGAATAAGTTATAGACCTAATTAGACCAAGCATTCTTAACGAATGGGTATAAATATATTGCACATGATCATGGAAATATAATTTTGAATTAAGTAGGACACCAAGATCTCTAATACAATCTGTCCTAGTAATTACGACATTACTGAGAGAATAGTTAAATTTTAGGGAGATAGTTTTCCGTGAAAAGGAAATAACAAAAGTTTTGGATTGATTAATTTTCATTCCATTTTCAACAGACCATTGAGAAATTGAATTAATGTCATTTTGAAGAATTTGACAATCAACCAAACTATTAATTTTGCGAAAGATTTTGAGATCATCCGCAAATAAAAGGCAGCTAGAACTTATTCTTTCACTTATATCATTTATAAATAATAAAAATAAGAGAGGTCCCAACGTAGACCCTTGAGGAACACCGCATAAACTATTAAATGGAACCGAGAGAGAATTACCTAGTCGAACACAAGACTGTCTATCTGTTAAATAATTTTCAAACCAATTAACGTAGTTAGTGGAGAGACCAAAATTACTTAATTTATTTAATAAAATTTTGTGAGGAACAACATCAAATGCTTTGCTAAAATCAAAATAAATTGAGTCAATTTGACCTTGATTTTCAACTATAGGCATTATGAGATTAAGATAGGAAACTAAATTAGTAGTAGTAGATTTCCCTCTTGTAAATCCATGTTGGGCCGAATTGATCTTATTTTTAACATAAAATGAAATGTGTTTGTGGATAATTTTTTCAAAAATTTTAGAAAAATTGTTTAGGATAGAAATGGGTCTATAATTAGTAACACTGTTTTTATTACCATTTTTGAAAACTGGAATAATGGATGCTTCCTTCCAAAGTGACGGGTAAATTCCTGTTTTTAAGCTAAGATTGAATAAAAAAGTTAAAACAGGCAAGAGAATATTAGAGCAACCCTTGATTATAAAATTAGGAATGCTATCAGTACCTTTACATTTATTAGGCTTTAGCTTTTTAATAGCTTTATTTACATCATCGAATGTAATATTAGGCAGGGACAAACAGTCAGTAATATTAGAATCATAAGTAATGAAATTAGAGTTACAATTTTGTTGAACAGATTTAAATTGACTAGCAAATGCATTTGCAATTTCTTTTTCATCTGTGATGTGAACGCCATTTATTATTAGTTCTGTGGGATTACTATTAGTTTTTCGAAAAGTTTCTACATATTTCCAAAATTTATTTGGTTCGTGCTTTAGGTTATCATCAATTGATTGTAACCATTTGAATTTATCAGATTTAATCATGGCTTTGACTTGTTTTCTAAAATTAGAAAAAATTTGATAATGATGATCAGTTTTATATTTTTTGTAATTTTTATGAGCTTTATTTTTTTTCTTTATAAGCTGACGTAAATCGTTTGAAAACCATTTAGGATAGTGCGATTTTTTAACAAAGGTGACAGGGACACAAAGGGATATAGCATTGTTTATAATTTGAGACAAGGAATTTGCAGCAGTGTTTACATCAGTAGTCTGATATATGCTAGTCCAATCATAATTGTATAGAATAGAATAAAGATTCATATAATCACCTTGAGAATAATTTAAATAAGAACTGATTAGAGAGTGCTCCGGTAACGATAATTTTACTTCAATATAAATAGAGATAGATGGGTGATAAGTATCCTCTAAAACTAGAGAGTGATCGGCAAGTTTAACTGTACTGTTATTATCATTAGTAAAAACCAAATCAAGAAGCTTTTTACTCGTAACGGTAGAGTTAATTTGAATTAATCCAAGAAGGCAGGTCGAGGAATATAAATCCTTAGCCTTAATTTTAGAGTAATAATGAGTATCATTAAGATTGGAACCAGTTGACCAGTCCATACCAGGAGTATTAAAATCACCAAGGATTACTATTCTAAAATTATGAGTGTCGAGATTTTTTTCAAGAAAATTAAGATAAGATTTCAAGTGAATGTGATCTGTATCAGGAGAGAAATAATGGTTACCTAATAACAGATTAAAACCATCAGTCATTCTAAGTTCAACCCAAACGCATTCACTAATAATTTCTAAGTCAAAACGTCTTTTAGTAAAAGGTAACTGGTTGCTAATCGCTGTTAGGACACCACCACCTCTTTTTTTGTTAGTGTCTTCAAACAGTCTATCTGCACGAAACACAGTATAGTTATTTGGAAATAAATTAGAATTAATAACTGACTCAGATAACCATGTTTCAGTGAGACAGATAATGAGATCATTATTACTCACTATATTCTGAAAAATTTCATCAACTTTAGTATTAAGTCCACGAACATTTTGGTAGAAAATCTCGAGATGATTAATAGAACTGAACATTGAAAATGAGAGCGAGCAAGACTAAGGCTAAGAGGCATTTCCCTGAGAATCAACAGAGTTCGAATTAGCAGAATGCGCAAAGTGCTGCTCAGACTTTAATTTACCATAAAATGGTGCAATTAGGCAACCAGCAGGCCAAACTTCAGGTTTGTTAATGGAATCGAAATCCCTCACATCAACAGTGATGTGAAAGGAAGAATATGATTGATATTTAGTTTTTAGTTTAGTTACAACAAGAGATCTTAGCTGAAGTTGATTCTTCAGGGAGTCCTCTATACTGTTTGTGTTGACTTTGGAACTAAATCTCGAAACAAATAGAGATTTAGTTTTAATTCTCTCAGGGGCCATTTCAATGCTACTCATGGCCAATGTTCCAACTTTAGGTTCTCTTTTTTTATATTTTTTGCGAGTAACTAATTGAAAACCATCAGATACATTGGCAGAAGTTGAAGCATTGGCCTGATTAAGTTCAATATTGTTATGTCTATCATTAGCAGGACGAGTTGTTGACACAGATATGCTTGTTGCTGACGCATCAGAATTGCAAGTATGCAAGTTGTCAGCAGCTTTGTTAACAGACACTACCTTGCTATATGATTTCTTAATGGGGTCATTAGACTGACCCATAGAAGAAATACTATGAGATGATTTAGGGGGGCAGCACCCCTTTGATAACATTTCTGCCATTTGAACATTTAGGATAGAATTTTCCTTTGCAAGTTCAGCGTAAGACTTCCTAGGGCCCTTAGCTTGCACAGATTCATATTGCATTGATACAGAAGGGGCATTACCCTTATTAGTGAGAACATTAGAATTAGTTTTCACAAAAATTTCGGCCACCTGAATTTTCAGAGCCGCATTTTCGTTCTTAAGTTCAATCATCTCCTTTTGGAGACTCTTCACATATTCCAAAATGTCGCTCACTGTGTCCAGAATGTTCATACTATTTAAACGAACAGTTTCAACCTGGACGGAAAGTGAATCTACTGAAGGCAGGCTCGGTAGGTTGAGATCCCTTGATGGTGAAACGACTTTTTTTGTAGGTGAGATCACCTTCTTCTCACCTGGAGCAGTAGGACGCACTGGCGTGTTGTCCCCCTGTGTTGATTTCATTGCACTCACACACTTTTTGCACTTAAAAGTAGAACTGCCACTCTGCATGTAGATATCATACTCGGCCTCACCAATATTTAGGCAATCGAGATGATAACGAAGACCACAAGGCCCTGCACACTTCAGAAACTTTTGCCTTCCAAAGAAAGGCAAGTTACACACAAGACAGACGTCTTTACTAGGCGCCATATCCAAATTACAACTTCGATGCACCTGCTGTACGCTGCAAGTTACGGGAGCTACACGCACACACAACCGAACAGCATGACGGCTCACGACCGAATGACGGCTCACGACCGAATAATAATAATAATAATAATAATAATAATAATAATAATAATAATAATACTGATCTTAATTAATTATTAGTATGTTCAAATTTCTCTCGCTTCCAGTAACCGGCTCAGAAATCTAGTACAATTTTAATTTCATGGAACTCCAGTACTGACAAATATTATCGATATTTGTATCAGCTGCTAACATACCAGTTACAAAATCACTACCATTTGTAGTATATTTGCCAGTATCGAAATTCTAAACGAAGTTGGCAATAGAAAATTCAACCTGCAAACTAGAAAATCACCACAATCCACTAGCATATGTAGTAATGGAGAAAAATGGTTAGATTTCACCCTTAGAGTATGAAGTATGCTGACCCGGACTATACTATATAGCTAGTCGGCGATGTATGCAATGGAGGGGGAAAGGAACTGGCCACCCTACGCCATTATTTCCTGGTCTAGTTGCCTCATAAGTGGTGACTTTTTGGTATCACTTGTGAGATTCAGACCTGTCTTCGGACAGTTGACCAAACAACAATATAACAATCCGCATTAGAGTATCATTTTGGAAAACGTATTATATGACTTTCACGTGTTAAATTCTTGTTACATTGTTAATATGTTTCGGCCTGCTTTCGGCCATCATCAGAACTGGTTGTTGCTGGTCTTGGCGTGGAGTCAAAGAGTGTGTGTGTTCTAAAATTGGGTTGTGTGTTGACTCCACATTACACTACACAAACACACCTCTACAGGTAACAAAAAAAGAGGCGCCAAGATCAGCAACAACCAGTTCTGATGACGGCCGAAAGCAGGCCGAAACATGTTAACTAAGTAACAAATATTTAACACATGAAAGTCATATAATACGTTTTCCAAAGTCATATAGTGTTAAAAGTTGTGTAATCGAGATGTATAGTATCATTTTGTTTAATTCTACTTTCGCCCCTTCTTTCTCTGCGACGTAGGTCAGGGTGGGAGACATTTTGCTTCCACTCTACTTCCTCATGACTGTCGATATGACCGAGGTGTCATAAAATAAAAAAAAGAAAGGAAGAAATGGAGAAAGAACTCAAGGAGGGTAGAGTAGGGAAGAACTCGTAACACGTCTACGGACCAGTGCAGTGTTATTTTCTCAAGACGTATATTCAGTATATGCGGCAGCTATATACAGGGCTATTCAAAAAGAAAGAGCAGATTTCAAATATTTATTTTAAACGAAGTATAAACACTAGAAGCATTTACCGCACACCAATGGATAGAGGAAGGTTCAATTTTTTTTTAACGTTTGATTACACGCGATACTCGATCCGGGGCCATAAGCAAAGTGGAAACAGCAACTGCCTGTCCGCCGCAGTTACTCGCCAGTCCGAATTTAAGGGACTGAAAATCCTTTTTTTTTTTTTTAGTGGAGCATTATCCGAATGATACCATTCCGAGGCGTTGGATTGGAAGAGATGGAGAAGATCGTGTTCATCTATGTGGCCCCCCAGGTCCCCCGACCTTACTCCCTGTGATTTTTATCTGTGGGGTACATAAAAGACAGGGTGTTTGTACCACACCTCCCTGCTACTCTTCAAGATCTACGATATCGAATTGTTGAAGCTGTGAATTCCATAACTAGGGACCAGTTGATTCTTGTGTGGCAAGAAATGGACCACCGTTTTGATGTTTGTCGCGCAACACATGATGCGCATGTTGAGTGCTTGCAACCTCATGGACTATAGGCCCTAAAACTTTAAACCTTTCTCTATCCAATAGTGTGCGGCAAGTGTTTCTACTGTTTATCCTCCTCCTTACTGGCTTTTAAGGAACCCGGAGGTAAATTGCCGCCCTCACATAAGCCCGCCATCGGTCCCTATCCTGAGCAAGATTAATCCAGTCTCTATCATTATATCCCACCTCCCTCAAATCCATTATAATATTATCTTCCCATCTACGTCTCGGCCTCCCTGAAGGTCTTTTTCCCTCCGGCCTCCCAACTAACACTCTATATGCATTTCTGGATTCGCCCATACGTGCTACATGCCCTGTCCATCTCAAACGTCTGGATTTAATGTTCCTAATTATGTCAGGTGAAGACTACAATGCGTGCAGTTCTGTGTTGTGTAACTTTCTCCATTCTCCTGTAACTTCATCCCTCTTAGCCCCAAATATTTTCCTAAGCACCTTATTCTCAAACACCCTTAACCTATGTTCCTCTCTCAAAGTGAGAGTCCAAGTTTCACAACCATAAAGAAAACCAGTAATAACTTATAACTGTTTTATAAAGTTTCTACTGTTCATAGTTCGTTTAAAATAAATATTTGGAATCTGTTCTTTCTTTTTGAGTAACTCTGTATTTTAATGACTCCGCATTATTATTTTCATATCGTACGGAAAGAACCAGGTGGCCCGGGTTCGATTCCCGGTCGAGGCAAGTTACCTGGTTGAGGCTTTTTTCCGGGGTTTTCCCTCAACCAAATATGAGCAAATGCTGGGTAACTTTCGGTGTTGGACCCCGGACTCATTTCACCGGTATTATCACCTTCATCTCATTCAGACGCTGAATAACTTAAGATGTTGATAAAGCGTCGTAAAATAACCTACAAAAAATCGTAACGAAAGTGGTACTGAAAGATGGTATGGTATGATATGGTAACCGATTTATGGCGTGGAATAGACTAGTATTTTTGGAGTGAATTGTATTTAGAGCACAAACATGACATGAATTTGATACTGTATTAACTTATTAATAAACATGTGAATGTAATATAACGAAAATAAAAATACGATAAGCATATCGTGGCGGATGACGAGTTCAAATGCCACAAACATTCATGGAAGCAGAGGAGACTCCAATAAAAACACCACGAAACCAATTTCAAAACTGCATGCAATAATGTTTGAACTGTAAATGCAATTACACTTCATAGAAACATAACATAAATACGTATAAATTTAATTACCTATACAGAATATCCTCTGTTGTGTCGGATATTGTAAGGCACTTCCTCTCTTTACAGGTATAGTATTTTTGTTAGCAATGTACATATTTACCCCACACGGTACAGCATCTTCTATACTTTCAGGGAGTAAATCAACCCTAAGAAAGACTCAGATGGCGATGCTATCTAAATTGGTCATTGTGTAACTTGGATAACAAGTAACCACCGCTGTTGAGCTAGTCCCAGCTGTCTGATGCTTATCGACGCCATATTGGCTACATGTGTTGCGTAACGTTCAGTAAAGAAGTGAACAGAATGAGAATGCTGAAAGGAAAGGGTATCCAAAATGATGACAGAATACCGCAGGTGCACTTGTACAAATTTCTTCTTTTAGGATCAGAATAATATTATCCACAAGCCGTACTAAATTTACACTGGAATAAGATCTAAGGCCCGGTTTCTTCAACCTTTGTTGAATTATAACAGTGTGTTATTCCATTTTAACTCTAAACTTAACAGTTGAAGCATTTATTCAACTACTGTTAGTACTAACAGGCTATTAAAACGCATGTAACTCTCTGTTAGCATAGAAATATCCAATATGGCTGGTGCGTTAGATGCTGAACTTATATATCTGGATTATTTAGAAAATGATATCCATGAATACATAAACAGAGCGGATGATTTCAGGGATATGACAGAACAGAAGTTCATACAAAGGTATAGGCTATTTTCTGCCAAGCCTCACTTTTCGCTTTCAACATAGATCCGTTTGTTTATTTATTCCCAATAATTGGTTTATACTGCGAAATTATATCCAGCAGAAGGCTTCTCTCGAACGAAGAGAAATTAGTCCCAGGATTTCTTTTTGTTCCAGTGTTTTCCATTTCACAACAGCGATACCAATACGCCGCTCCATGCTACTGTGATACAGACGACGGAAGGAAGCAGAAATGGAACCTGAGAGAATAGAAAGACTTCTATCCTCTCTGAATCAAACAACGGAAAAAAAGCGAGAATTGCAATCGTCAGAGCTCAGAAAAAGAATTGAGCCTCTACTTGGTTATAGGTTATGGTTAAACTCTAGAATCTCTGGTCATAACAGAGAGTTAACAAACAGAATGTTAAAATGTGAAATGTAAAGTTGAAGAAACGCAATATTTTAACAGCAATTCATACTTTTAACTTACAGTTAATTAACGCTATGTTAGGGGCAGTTTAACAAAGGTTGAAGAAACCGGGCCTTAGATTGAATAAAATGAAATTGGAAAAAGTGGCACTTAGCGCATTTAGAGCGCTAGGTCTTCAGTTTCTTCCTCACTGAAGCAAAAATTGAAGGGAAAAAAATGAACCATCATGCAATATTTCAAACCTCGGTCATTTCAAATACGAAATATCCACGCTGCTTCGTTGAGCTACAACAAAGACAATTTATGATGATATTCTCATATGGATGTTTCTCCCTTAGGCCCGGTTTCTTCAACCTTTGTTAAATTATAACGGTGTGTTATTCCATTTTAACTGTAAACTTAACAGTTAAAGCATTTCTTCAACTACTGTTAGTACTAACAGGCTGTTAAAACCTATGTTAATTTAACTGCCAAATTTCATGCAGTTACATCATTTAACTCTCTGTTAGCATAGAAGTATCCAATATGGCTGGTGCGTTAGATGCTGAACTTTTATATCTTGATTATTTAGAAAATGATATCCATGAATACATAAACAGAGCGGATGATTTCTGTGATTTGACAGACCAGAAGTTCATATACAGGTATAGGCTATTTTCTGCCAAGCCTCACTTTTCGCTTTCAACGTAGATCCGTTTATTTGTTTATGCTCATTTATTGGTTTATACTTCGAAATAATTTCTAGCAGAAGGCTTCTCTCGAACGAAGAGAAATTAGTCCCACGATTTCTTTTTGTTCCAGTGTTTTCCATTTCACAACAGCAATACCAATACGTCGCTCCACGCTATTGTGATACAGACGAAGGAAAGAAGCATAAATAAAACCTGAGAGAATAGAAAAGACTTCTATCCGCTCTGAATTAAACAACGGAAACAAGCGAGAATCGCAATCGTCAGAGTTCAGAAAACAGAACTGAGCCTATACTTGGTTATAGGTTATGGTTAAACTCTAGAATCTCTGGTCCTAACAGAGAGTTAACAAACAGAATGTTAAAATGTGAAATGTAAAGTTGAAGAAACGCAATATTTTTAACAGCATTTTGTACTTTTAACTTACAGTTAATTAACGCTATGTTAGGGGCATTTTAACAGAGGTTGAGGAAACCGGGCGATAGTATTGTATTAATTCAAAGGTGGGGGTCGCTATGTCCCAGTGCTAGGACCTAGGAGATCTGTTACACTTACCCTCCAGGTAGGCGCATTCCAAACCCTCATTGGCTGACTACACTATGATTCTCTGTGTATCCATTTTTCAAACAGGAAATCTCAATCGTGCCTATAGTCCGGATCAGCTTATTTAATATCCAAAGGTTGAAACCTAACCATTTTTTTACTACATATGCTAGAGGATTATAGTGATTTTGTAGTTGTCACGTTGAATTTTCTTTTTTCAACTTTGTTTCGAATTTCAGGTACTGAAAAATACTACTGAAAAATACTAACTGTTATATTAGCAGCAATAATTTCGGTTTGCAGTAGAAGAAAACTGATGGAAATGAAAGTAACTAAGCTTGTGAATTAATTAATTATAGTCGCCACGCTGTTATTCCCGGCGTGACTCCTCCTCTTTGCTTATGTCTTAGGAAGTCAAGGCTCTATAAAGGCTAGGTAGGTAGTATCGTTCGCCATTTTTGTTCTTTCATTGCCGAGCTACCAGACAAGGGATCTATTTGCCACACCGTTAAACATTATCATGTCGTAGCTCCTATGATAATAAATCAAACGCACTGTAATTCAGTAAATAATTGAGCGGCAAATAACGTCCTCATGCGCTTTCTGCGAACGCCAATGAAAGAGCCAAAATGGCGGGCGATTATATATTAAGTATTTATCCAGCCTTAGGAAATGCTTAACATCTTCATCAGCGAATCACAAGACGCACACGTTTAAATGTAGCCGACCTGCAACGTGATTGGCTGCCGGAAATTAGAGCGACGGGACTATAGTAATACCGGTATTAATATTAATATCAATACACAATTCACTTCTTTTGCGTTGTGATTCCAATTCAGCACTATATTCAGGTAATGTAATTAAATAAGATATAGCTTGGTACGAAACATTCACGCGGCTAATGGACAAAAATATATTTCACATTTTAATTGATATGCAGTACAGCATCGAATATCCAAATACCGATCAACCGAAACATCGGTAAACCGAAAGTGTTCCAGTCGGTAAATTTGAATTTGCTCGCGCGCCATGTTGAAGTTTCCCTAACGCTGTTTGCGAGATTTAGCGACAGAAAACGAGTCTCAGCTCTGAAGGAAAAAACAAATTTTTGGAATTCTTTTCCTAAACTGTAAGCCTACTTTAATGGCCATTTTGAACTTGTCAAACTACGCTAGTCAGTTTTCTGTGTTATTTGTAAGACGTGTGATACAATAGTAATATGCGTTACAAGAGCGGTATGTTGACGTTTTCATGTTCGAGGAAAAGTTTGAAAAAGCGAAACGTAGTTGAGCTTTTTTAATTTCCGAGAATTGAAAGAAAACATACCGCTCGTGTATCGTACATTATTTTGTGCGAAGATCGTTTATTATATACCTGAAAGAGGAATTTCTAATTAGTTGCAATGAAATCTCCATCTTGGTTTCTGTTCAATGACGGCAATTTTGGAAAACAAAAATATCTATCTTCAACATTGTTGCTTTAAAATGTTTTCTGTGTTTACTATATTCCAGCAGGCCGTGATATACGTCTGTCTTTTTTTTCCCCAGTCTATAAATGCGAACTTAAAACAAACGGCTTCCTTAATGTTACATGCATCACGAAATGCAGTAACTTTAGTGGAGTTGTAGAGTTTACTTAATTTTTGCAAATATTTAAAAACAATAATTAACAGTGCAATTTAGGTGAAATTGCAGTGGTAAGTTTCCAATTTATAATTATTACTATATTGAACGTCTCTAAAAATAATATGTTAAAAGCCTAAAGCAGTAAAATGAATATGTCACTCAAGCGGTAAGAAGAGGGAAATTGTTATGTGTGTTCGGTTGGGAATACTGAATGTGGAATTTTAGACTTACCGCGGGTTGGTTTTGTGCGGAAACCAAGCAAATACGCACGATCTCGCACAAAATATATGGGGTAAAGGCGCCTAATTCCGTGATACCCCTAATCCCGTAATAAAATTTCAGTTCACTGCCATGGAGTTGTGGTCTCTGACTTTTAAGTTTTTGAAATACCTAGGAGATGTCTTCTTTTCAATTGTATTGACTACCCGTCTTTTGAATAGAAGCAGTCGACAGCAGGAGCTCTTGTTCAGTAAAAGGTGGTTGACCAGTAAGTTTTTTTTCCCTTGTGACCGCTCCTGAAGAAACATTATCTATTTTAGGTAAGAATTAATATAGCATTATAACAATGATATATTACTGTAGATTATAGACAGCTGAATCAATGTGTATGATTATTTAAACATTGTGAGACAATAACAATGCTACAGGAGCTTTCCCATTTTCGGATTTATTTTCATATTTCTCCTTCCTGGCTCACTCGGCCAGTGATGCCAACTCTAAATTGTGAAAATTAATGTCTATGAAAGAAAATAATTCGTGGAAACAATAATAGAAATAAGTTATAGAAAACATCAATTATAATTATAATAAAATAATAGGGCATATATTTAACTAAATTACTGCTGTTGTGAGGAATATTAATAATGAGAAATAATTGTGTTAAATTAATTCAATTTATTCTAATTTAATTTTGTATTGAATTTAACTTTCAGTTTATTTTGTTTATAATACTGTATATTACTATGGAATATAAATTCCCGTAGTTACACAAGTATTTTCTATGAAATTTGTCACTTAGGCCCTTTTTCTAAGTTGTAATTTGTTACTTAATCCATATTAAAACAATACACCATGACTTTAAAGTTTTTTTTTCCAAACACACGTTTGTTTTCTGAGCAGTTAATGAGGATTATTTTAGTATCACGGAATTAGGAAACCACTATCACGGAATATGGAACCCTGTCACGGATTTAGGAGCTTCTGTATAACAATGAAGAATCATACTTTATAATACGGTATATACAACTTGTGAAACTGTTGACACTGAATGTTGTAAAAACTGTAGCTAAAGGTACAAATAACGTCATTTAGGTGTTATTTGAAAAATTTTAGTACAATTTTGGCATAAATATAGACTTTATTAAATATGTCACGGAATTAGTCAACCTTATCCTACTGTATGTACCTACAGTTTTATGTTTAATATCAGTGTTTCTTTGTTTCATATGACATCGGTACAATTTGTTTTCGTAAATGATCGGTTATCCGAAAAAAATCAATTATCCGAACACCACCCATTCCCAATTATTTCGGATAATCGATGCTCTACTGTATTTCGTGTTTAGATTTTATATTAAAATGTCAATGAGAAGAAATAGCATGGTAGCAACTTCTCCAAGAAAGAAAGTGCTTGTCATTCAAAGTACTTAGACTACACTTTACCAAGTTATAGTTAATAAGTATGCCCACAATGTAGGCTTACTTACTTACTTACTGGCATTTAAGGAACCCGGAGGTTCATTGCCGCCCTCACATAAGCCCGCCTTTGGTCCCTATCCTGAGCAAGATCAATCCAGTCTCTACCATCATATCCCACCTCCCTCAAATCCATTTTAATATTATCTTCCCATCTACGTCTCGGCCTCCCCAAAGGTCTTTTCCCCTCTGGCGTCCCAACTAATACTCTATATGCATTTCTGGATTCGCCCATACGTGCCACATGCCCTGCCCATCTCAAACGTCTGGATTTAATGTTCCTAATTATGTCAGGTGAAGGATACAATGCGTGCAGCTCTGCGTTGTGTAACTTTCTCCATTCTCCTACAACTTCATCCCTCTTAGCCCCAAATATTTTTCTAAGAACCTTATTCTCAAAAACCCTCAATCTCTGTTCCTCTCTCAAAGTGAGAGTCCAAGTTTCACAGCCATATAGAACAACCGGCAATATAACTGTTTTATAAATTCTAACTTTCAGATTTTTTGACAGCAGACTAGATGACAAAAGGTTCTCAATCGAATAATAACTGGCATTTCCCATAATTATTCTGCGTTTAATTTCCTCCCGAGTGTCATTTACATTTGTTACTGTTGCTCCAAGATATTTGAATTTTTCCACCTCTTCGAAGGATAAATCTCCAATTTTTATAGTTCCATTTCGTACAATATTCTGATCACGAGACATAATCATATACTTAGTCTTTTCGGGATTTACTTCCAACCCTATCTCTTTACTTGCTTCAAGTAGAATTTCCGCGTTTTCCCTAATCGTTTGTGGATTTTCTCCTAACATATTCACGTCATCCGCATAGACAAGAAGCTGATATAACCCGTTCAATTACAAACCCTCTCTGTTATCCTGAACTTTCCTAATGGCATATTCTAGAGCAAAGTAAAAAAGTAAAGGTGATAGTGCATCTCCCTGCTTTAGCCCGCAGTGAATTGGAAAAGCATCAGATAGAAACTGGCCTATACGGATTCTGCTGTAAGTTTCACTAAGACACATTTTAATTAATCGAACTAGTTTCTTGGTAATACCAAATTCAATAATAATATTATATAAAACTTCTCTCAACTGAGTCATACGCCTTTTTTAAATCTATGAATAACTGATGTACTGTACCCTTATACTCCCATTTTTTTCTCCAATATCTGTCGAATACAAAAAATCTGATCAATAGTCGATCTATTACGCCTGAAACCACACTGATGATCCCCAATAATTTCATCTACATATAGAGTTAATCTTCTCAAAAGGATATTCGACAAAATTTTGTACGACTTCAACAAAAGTGATATTCCTCGAAAGTTACTACAATTAGTCTTGTCCCCCTTTTTAAAAATAGGTACAATTATGGACTCCTTCCATTGTTCTGGTACAATTTCCTTTTCCCAAATTGCAAGTACAAGTTTATAAATTTCGCTAGATAATGCGCTTCCACCCTCTTGTATTAATTCTGCTGGAATTTGATCAATACCTGGAGACATGTACTTTTTCAGATTTTCTATCGCAATTTCGACTTCAGAAAGTGTGGGTTCCGGTATAAATGGCTCAGCAGTTTGTATTTGAATTTCGTCCCGATCATTTCTATTTGGCCTATGTATATTTAGTAGCTGCCCAAAATAGTTTTTCCATCTGTTAAGGATTGAATGAGAGTCTGCAAGCAACCACAATGTAGGCTACTGAAGAAAAAAGACGTTAAACAGTTTTGTCACCCCTGACCGCAGCTCTGCGGTGTTTATGTGGAGATGGCAACCCAGTAAGTAGAATACAAAATATCTCGTCCCACGATCATGTTTTATTCATTGCCACTTACTTTTGTGGGAACAAATCCACTCAGAAATTTTACTCCCCCGCCTTTCTAAATATTTACTTCTTATTTCGCTGCGTAAATCTCAACAGCTGATCCTGTAATAACCACACATTCACACTTCTTCTCGCACTATCTTCTTCACTTTACTATCAAGTCTGCTGAGTGTGGAATTCAACAAGTCAAAAAAACATATTAACATTTCAAGTAACTAAGAAATAAATAAACATTTCAACAACTTCTAAGTTTTGTTTTTACGGTAAAGAACTACACTAACCCAGTTATTATTGCTATGGTCTGTATTTTATGGTTTTAAGGTACTGATTTTACAAAATTGAAGTGAAATAGCCTTGAAGATTTTCAGAATGAATAGCTAACTCATGTTGTATGTAACAAAAAACTATAATATATTGGTGGAAAGTTAATATTTTTTTTTCCAAATGTTTAAGAACCTCTTATTCGCTAACTATTGCGAATAGGATCATGATTTTTGTCCATATTGATAGGAAAACTAATAAAGAATAATTTATCCCTCTGACATGTTTCAATATTGTGGACGGTTTTCGCGTAAATTTAATTTTAAAAACCTCCAAAGCCTATGCACGCTGTAAATTGGTTGCAACACACCGCCAGAAAACAGCTCATCTAGCAAAACACACCGAGTCACCGAGTTCGTTGAACTCTTACATCTGTATCACGAGAAGCGTGTGTTCGCGGCGATGTTGACGGACTGCTGAAACTTTAAACTTAGTTTTCTAATTAACCGTGCATTTAGGCCTAATCACAAAACGTAATATAGGTTTTCTATTCATTTCAGTGTATCCTATCGGCCCTTTCAATAATCTGTAAGGTTATTTGAGTTACACCCTGTTTATATATTCCACACCTGTGGAGTAACGCTTAGCGCGTCTGGCCGCGAAACCAGGTAGGCCGGGTTCGATTCCCGGTCGGGACAAGTTACCTGGTTGAGGTTTTTTTCAGGGTTTCCCCTCAACCCAATATGAGAAAATGCTGGGTAACTTTCGGTGCTGGACCCCGGACTCATTTCACCGGCATTATCACCTTCATCTCATTCAGACGCTACGTTGTTGATAAAGTGTCGTAAAATAACTTACTAAAACATAAATAATAGTCGACCTGGTTGGCGAGTTGGTATAGCACTGGCCTTCTGTGCCCAAGGTTGCGGGTTCGATCCCGGGCCTGGTCGATGGCATTTAAGTGTGCATAAATGCGCGATGGCATTTAAGTGTGCTTAAATGCGACAGGGTCATGTCAGTAGATTTACTGGCATGTAAAAGAACTCCTGCGGGACAAAATTCCGGCACATCCGGCGACGCTGATATAACCTCTGCAGTTGCGAGCGTCGTTAAATAAAACATAACATTCACATTCATAAATTATATATAGGCCCCTATATGCAATATGGAGAGGTCATTGAAATACTACTGATGGAATGCTTAAACTAGCCTTTTTTCGGAGTGCATAGACCAGTTTTTTAATAAAGAGAATGTCTTGAGCTTGGAAAATAAAGTCTTAAATTTTGTAAAACATTTTCAACTTCGTATTTATGGAAAATAAGAAGAGAAGTAAATGTTGTGCAGTTAAATTAGATATGTCGTTACTTAAATCATATCACAAGAGAATTAATGAGGGTATACACGAGCCGCAATTACTTTGCCTTGAACCTGACACGTGGTGCTTTCCAGTCACGGTGGGAGATCATGATAGCCCAGTTACAGAGTTCACACGATACCAATCTCTCAAGTATCGAACGAAGACATCTGGCTGCGCTCCCAGGGTATCGAACTGCGAGTGAACGGGCGTCACTCTTTGAGCACTTTCCACCCTGCAGCGCCGGAGGATACTCTAGGCTCCTCGCATCAACTGTCAAATTAACATGAAAACGTGGAGCTGAGAAATTGGTCCGCGACATTCCGACGAAATACACGTCTTCAGCATTAGCAGGCTTAGATATGTGGTTTTATCTTATCCGTTTACCTGCAAGACCGAACATCGCTCGATAAGGGAGGTCTGAGCGCATTCCATATTGTCGGGTTCTGCCACTATTTTCTTTCGAAGTCAGGAGACCGTGGAGGCTAAAAAACTAATCTTTCACTTTCGATTCATCTCCAGCATTCACCTTACGGTGAACTCCCAGATGCTGTCGCATATTAGCAAAGTATGTAGGAGCTTCATCATGTTGGAACACACAACTTCACGTATCTGCAATGGTATTTCTTCTATCAATTCCAAGGAGATCTAATAATTTTGTTTGCATTTAATCTATGTGGTAATAAGTAAGGACCAACTAGGAAATCATTCACGATACCAGTGCAAATGTTTTTTTACAACCTATCGCAGTATCATAAAAGTGGTAGAGTATCACATGAGATATTACACTTTCAATGATGTTAATGGGAGTTGATCGTTAACAGTTTCAAAAATGGCAAACTTTTTATTTACTAATATTAAAGAACGTTCTTTTAGAATATTTGTATTAAATAAATGTAGGCATACTTATTCAAATCGTGGTGTCTTAATAACCAATACCCGTTTGGGCTGATTACCTGGTTGGGTTTTTTCCGAGGTTTTCCCCAACCGTAAGGTGAATGCCAAGTAATCTATGGTGGGTTTTATTTTTTATTTTATTGGATTATTTTACGACGCTGTATCAACATCTAGGCTATTTAGCGTCTGAATGAAATGAAGGTGATAATGTCGGTGAAATGAGTCCGGGGTCCAGCACCGAAAGTTACTCTGCATTTGCTCATATTGGGTTGAGGGAAAATCCCAGAAAAAAACCTCAACCAGGTAACTTGCCCCGACCGGGATTCGAACCCGGCCACCTGGTTTCGTGCTGACCTTTACTCCACAGGTGTGGACTATATGGTGAATCCTCGGCTTCATCTCGCCAAATACCATCTCGCTATCACCAATGTCATCGACGCTAAATAACCTAGTAGTTGATACAGCGTCGTTAAATAACCAACTAAAAATGACAAATAATACACTTTTAACTTTTAAACTCTGTTTTCCAAAACCTGAATTTTCCATATTATTAGTACAAGTTGTAGAAAAATTATTTGAACCAGACTTATGAAGCATACAGGCTATCTCGTGGCTAACGAGAAAGACAGGCTTCGGCACGAATCAGAGTCACATGATTATCATGGTCTAGTCATGGCCATCTTAACAATCGCCTAATATAAATACATGTTCAAAGTTAAAAAAAAAAACAAAAAAACAAAAGAAAAAACAAAACAAAAAAAAACAAAAAACAAAAAAAAAAAAAGAAAAACAAAACAAAACAAAAAACAAACAAACAAACAAAAACAAAGGAATTGCTATATTAAACTCATGTTAAACGTACATTTACATATAAACTTGTTCAATGTTGGCCATGTTATGACTAAGAACGTGACGTCGCGCGGTAGCTTGTCTTTCTCGTTAGCCATGAGGCTATCTTACCAGACGTGCACAATACTGTCTATTAGATTTATTTAAATATATTAAAATTATTCTGACCTACATTTCATTATAGCAGAGGAAAAATACATTTTCAAATTATTTAATAAATATAAAATATGTCCCTCGACTGTAATACTGGGTGTTCAGTTCAAAATGTATCATGGCTCGCTGTATGTCGTCATGTGGCTAGCCGATAAGCCTAGAGAATTCAATCTTCCTACACTTCCGCAGAGGCGTATTACCTAAATGCGAGAGAAGTTGCCTAGCAAGTACGGCGTTCATTCTGAAGATTACTTACCGATACGTACGGTAACGCCAGTAGTGGCAAGAATGTGAACTGTTTGGAAACACGACTGAAGTGAGTTTTTTTTCTTACTGTCGGGATATGGGGAGAGGTTAAGACGATTACTTACGTATTTGTTGACATTAACTTGGACGGTCAACATGGACACGGAGCATTTTGATTTGTATTGTGGAATGTTGCCGTACGCAATCGATGATAACAAATACCCTGCGTACGACTTACCCTCGCAAAACACAGATCGAAAGAGGTTATGGTAGCACACAGACTTTACAGACCGCCATCTGTTGCTACGACATTCAAGTTATACCGTACACGTTCTCAAGTTCAGATTGAACGCCTTGATTAATAGGCAACTTCTCTGACATAAAAGCTGAAACTCGCTTCAAATCGCTGACTCACAACAGTGACGTCATGACACACTTTGAAATGAACACCCAGTAGTTAAAGGAACTTTATGCATTCCAGCAAGCTTGCCTTCTACAAGCTCTATGCCTAGATAATTAAAATTTTTTTGAAATATGATATATAGGAAAAGAGGAAATTGTACCATCGCATGTGAATGTGCTGTAATTAATTGTTAATGAAAATTTAACTGTATATAAATTTTTTCCAAGAAGCAAAGTAACATATGTAAACTTCTGGTAACTACACATTTAAAGTGTAGAGAGAGACGATAAAATGAGAAAACAGTCGTGTAATTGTGATTATTAGAACCTAAGCTACGATGAAATTAATAAACATGAATAAAATTGATAAAAAAGGTTCGATTTAAATTCACTTGTAATTAATAAAAATAAAACAATAACTACCCCATCTTCTTTAAATAATAAAGGTAATAAACCAATTTCATATATACTTCAAATTAAAATGCATAATTCTGATTGTTCCGATATAAACTGCAATTGTTCAGTTATTAATGAAGTTAATGAGGTTAAATACTTAGGTATAATTATTGATAATAATTTAAAATGGAATAACCATGTTCATTATATTTGTAATAAATTACGTAAAACATTATGTTACTTTGTTATTCTAAGAAATATTTTGTCACTTAACTGTTTACGTGTAATTTATTTAGCATTATTTCAATCTGTATTTATATGTTGGTATTATAGGTTGCGGAAGAACTTATAAATCCAACCTTTATCCGTTAATTTTACTACAGAAAAAAATATTAAAAATTTGTTTAAAAAAGTAGAAAGTTTACCCAACTGAATTGTTGAATAACTCTTCTCGGGTTCTCAGCCAGGTGAGTTGGAGATTAGCTTCCAAGCTTTCGACGGCTAGCTCTGCCATCTTCTTCACTTCGTCCCTGAAGAAGATGGCAGAGCTAGCCGTCGAAAGCTTGGAAGCTAATCTCCAACTCACCTGGCTGAGAACCCGAGAAGAGTTATTCTACATCAAACGCCGGGAAAGCCTCAAGTCATAAACTGAATTGTTGTTTAAACATTTCAAAGTTTTCAATATTAAACAAATGTATTATGTTATTATAATATTTTCATAGAAATTTTAATAACTTTGAAAGGTATATACATAAATATAGAACTAAAAATATTAATTCTCTGCGTTTGTCTGGACCAAATGTAAAACCAATGCAGCTTTTTATCATAACATGAGTCAAGGTCCCAGATTATTAAACAAATTTTATTCCAGTAATATTTCAACCACTAATCCTCTCCAAATTAATAAAAAAATATATAAAAATTTGTATTGGATTTATAGTTTGGGTTTAAACATATTAAACACTATTTAATCTGTATTCACTCTCAATTTTAATTTTATTTTTGTCTGTATTGGAATCCTCTCCTGAGCACGAGTCTTACTCATTCAGGAGTGGGCTAGTTTATCTTTCATTGTATTTTATTGATTTGTATTCATTTCAAACTTACTAGCAATAAAAATAAATAAATAAATAAAATAAATATAATTATATCACGTTGATGCATAGGTTCGCAGCGTTTTTGTTCATCATAACTCTGCGTTGTTAGGAGATTTTTTTAGCTTTTATCATTTTGTTACTTGTACTGTTGTTCTTGTAAATACGCCTTGAATTTTGTGAATCTGAAGATAATTTGTGCTATTTGTGGACTAAGGAAGACGGGGTGTCAAGTGGGAAAAAAACGAACACTTCCGACATATCCTTCTGTTTGAGTTTAATAGAGGAGAAAAAGTAGTGGAAGCGGCTCGAAGTATTTGTGCCATGTACGGGGAGAATTCCTTCGGAGGAAGCACTGCAAGAAAATAATGGTTCTGTCGTTCCAGCTCACAACACCACATACAAAAGTTAGTATCAATTCACAGAAGACGATATGGGTCTGGTGGGATAAAGAAGGTGTCTTGAACTACGAATTGCTTCCCAGAATGTAATCATAACTGCTGACATTTATTGCCGACAACTCAGACGCTTTGCGGCAGCAATTGAAGAAAAACGACTGGGAAGACTGAATCAAGTGCTGCTGCAACACGATAATGCACGCCTGCACTCCGCTAACATGACGAAAGCAGCCATCCAGGAGTTTGGATGGGAGGTGGTTCCACATCTCTCTTATTCTCCCGATTTTGCGCTCTCAGATTTCCACCTTTTCCGTTCCCTATACAACAATCTTCAAGGAAACTCCTTTGATAACGAAGATGTGTTACAAACTTCGCTTGACGACTTCTTTAGCTCCAAACCAGAAGGTTTCTTCAGACGCGGAATCGGAGAACTATCCCAGCGTTGGCAGAGATTCATAGATAATGTAGGAGAATATATTACTGATAAATTTCTGTCTTCTATTCATCTCAAATAAAAAACGCTAAAACTTTGTATCAAGCCAATACATTATATATAGTTTATTTCTAAAACCCCACAAGTGACAAAAACAAAACTTTTGAGAAACCAATAAAAACTGTTTAGTTTCACTAATTTTATTTTAATTGTCAAATTGTATTTAACAAATGATATTAGTTGCTAAATACTGTATGAGGTTTATTCACCATTAGTTTTTTTTATAATACATATAAAGTCCCCCCAAAAAATTAAATTAATTAAGATGTTACGGGGTTTTTCCAACAAAGAAACTGAAACTAAGCAAAGCATTGTCTTTTCCAAGTATTAGAGTGAAAGAAAGTAAGTATGAACAAACTTAATGATCTATTAAAAAACTACATATAAAATCGCAAAAAATTAAAGTTTCTTTCTAGCATCAGGACATTATTTTTTTAGTCTTCGCTTCCACTATAATTACTATCTTTGTTGGTGGTAGGTCATGTGTACAGTTCCGTGTAGAATCCTTTCACTTCATCCGGTATGTACTGCAAAATCTTCTTAAAGTCCCCCATTTTTTTAAACATTTATTGGTAGCCTCGAGCTGTTATAAGCTAGGTTTGTTGGGAGTTTAAACGGTAAATTTTCAGCACAAACATTTTTTTCAGGAATTCGAATGGTGAATACTTCTGCCGGTACAATGCTGTCAATGAACTCTTTACAAAGAACTTTACCTTTTTATTCATTGCAGTGAAAAAAAAAAACTCATTCACCTTCTACCAGTTTATTTGAAAAACACTATATGTGATGCTAGTTTTGGCGATTTTTACAAAAAAAATCATTTTTCTTGTCCAATTTTTTACATGTTACAGTTATGCTACATGTATGGCTTTTATATCAAAAGATGCACATTCATGCAGGCAATCAAAATCCACAAAAAAACGCATTTTGTAAAAAAAAATGTCGGTTGTGGTGTTTTTACAATAAACGATTCATACAACTTTCACGTTGCTAGGAACCAAATCCCCTTAAAAACATTGTTTATCTACAGCTGTCGATGTTATGAAACTTGCGTCCTTAAAGCAGAAATTATGCATTTCCGACCAATGCATGGTTTCCTATCGTAACACGTCTCTTTTGGTCCGAGCTATCGCCTCACAAATTGTTTAACAGTACATTATGCAACGAGCCTATAATAATAGTAATTAAGAAGCGAGTATGGATGTTTATGAAACGAGCGCAAGCGAGTTTCATAATTTTCATACGAGCTTCTTAATTACCATTATAGGCGAGTTTCATACGACTTTTTATGCTCGACCATATTTCTAACTTGAAATTACCGGTATTCACATGTATACATTTTATTTGTATCTGACAAGATCGGAAGTGACCTTGTTCTAGGTCGTGAATTGTGAGATGTGCGCAGACGCGAAAGTATTGATTTTTTCAGAGGAACAATAATGTCATTGACCTTGTGTAATCCCGTTAAACTTTATAATATTATAATATTATAACCTTGATTATTGAATTCGACATTGAAAAACGAGATGACAAATTGAATTTATTTGAATATTATTTACAATTAACGCTAATTATTATAGTAACAGAACATAACCTTCTGCGACAGTATTGGATTTCCAGCCTCCGTGACTTTTCGCTAATTCTCTTTCGATTGCATATCCGAGAATAATCGATACTTGCGGTTTTATAACGGTACAAAGCTGACTTGTCATTGGCTGAACACATGTAAGCTGAGTTATCATTGGCTGAAGACCTGTACTTTAATGACATGCATTAAAGGACTGCTACCAGGTGTATAATTAGTACATTTCGGCATGGTCGAGCATAAAAATAATTTCCTTTCACCCTGTATAGTTGTATACACAAACAGTGCATAATGTCAAAGTCAAGAGAAATGTGGATAGATCTAAAAAGAAATGGATTGAGTGACGATGGAACAGAATTGGTTTGACGATCGCGGATGTTTGAGAATATCCTGTACAGCTCTCTGTCGCACCATCAGATCAAGTTATCCCCAGCACCGTCTTCTCGCCCATAAAATTACCATCGGACAATTATAAGACGCAGTTAAATTCATGCGGATTATTCTACTCCTACATTTACAGTTTACAACGGCCAAGTCGGAGTTGCCATAAAACAAGTACAGCACATTGATGGAATTAGATGTCTCACATAATCCCACATTGGGATACGAAAAGGAATAAACTCCAAGATATTAGGGGACATTATTACAGACCGTAAACTTTACGTATTCGTAAACAGACTCGCTTCCTTGCAATGTCACTTCACTGCACTCAGTTGCTGCTCGAGTTTTAGTTAAATTTCAACACAGATTGCGAAGTAAAGACCTATGTAACAAGGATACGACGTCACATAATGTTATTTTAGTCGACAATTTATACTAATAATAAAACTGTAACCTAAATATTTCTGGCAATTTCAGTTTTTACAAAAATAATTGCTGTTAACATGTACAGGGACATCATTTTATTTTTACTAACATTTTTAATATTAACCTGGCTATACCTTTAGAGAACCGGAAACACCGTTCGCTACCCCCTTCCACGGCTGGAGTTCGATGATACTGGCGTAATATACAAACAAATCACTTTACTAGGTATAAGAGGGAAGAAAAGTAGTTCATCCACTTATGTAAACTAGGAAATATCGCGATTTTGAGTTCGATAATTTTCATTAGGTTTTTGTTTAATCAAAATGCAGTACTGTATTAAGAATAAGTGTTTTTACTCTCGAACTGAGTTATCCATGCCAACGTATTCATTATGTAGTGTATATTATACTGTCTACAACACATTAGCGTACAATATAGAGAATGAAGTTAAATTGAAAAATAATCATAATATGGATATTTAAACACATTTTTGAAAATGGTGGCCGTTCATTACGATACAGGCTTCAGTTCTTTTGTGCATATTATCGCACTATAGGCTAATACATCTAATTCCAATTGACAGTTTCGTCCTTCGTACTAGTAACTCATGTTGAAATAATTCTGTACCTACTCTATAAAAGAGTACCTTACGTACTGTAAATTCAATCTTCACTTCTGCCCTATCCGAAAAGATAAAATTACTCAGACATACTATCTACTGTCCGTCCAAGTGGTTATGTCGTAGGGTCGTAGAAGGGAGGTAATCACGTGACAGTTAATTACTTAACGAAGCCCTTTTTTTTAAGTTATTTTAAACAGTTGTATAATATTACGTAAACGTCCAACTCCTAACAGAAATTAATGATCTCAGAAAAGATCTAAGACAGCCCAGCCACTAGCTGGCGAATAAAAGCTGGTGGGGGAAACCGGGATGCGACGTAGGCAAACGGACGACAGTACCTGTGCGAAAATATGATTCAATATTTAAAGCTCTTTCGTCACTGGAAAACGCGAACATATTTCTAAAACGTACTGTACTCACCAACTCAGTACTGCTTACTATATGCAGCCTTGGTTCTGTGTGGAGGATACTTGAAACTTCATTAGTAGAAGGGGTGGGAGTGAAGTACATTCAAAAACTCAGGTACAATAAAAATTGAAGTAAAAATAGAATGATGTCCCTGTATAATTAACTATCCTGAGACCGAAAATCACATTTTTGAAATTTTTGTTCCTATGTCTGTAAGTCTGTTAACGTTTCACTCGATAATGGCTGAAATGATTTCTATGAAAATTAGTACGTAAAGTAAGATAAACAAACAGAACTTTCGGTGTTGGTCAGACACCAACCCTCAGTTGCTTCATTAAACTCCACTGCACAGTTCTAAAGTTGAGTGTGGTGCGGTGTAGCCAGATATGGAATTATTGACCATATTTTTTCGAGGATCTCCAGGGAAGAACAGTTATCGTTAACTCAGAACAATATCTTCAAATGCTCAACACCTTCCTGGTACTTGAATTAAGAAGGAAAGGACATCTTGACACATGCTTCCAGCAAGATGGGGCTACTGCCCACAAAGCCAATATCAGCATGAACACCTGTTTCCGGGCCGACTCATTCTCGCTTTGGTGACTTCAACTGCCCTCCCAGATCCCCGGACTTATCAGTTCCAGATTTCTTTCTTTTGGGGCTATTCCACTAGCAAGGAGACAATTGCGGAATTACAAGCTTCCATCCATGATGAAATTGCAGCCATTCCGCGCGACATGTTGACACATGTGATAGATAGTGTCCTGAGTCGACTACACACTTGTGAAATGAATGAAGGATGGCATTTACCGGAAATAATTACAAAAATAAGCATATGTTGGGATTAAAGTAAATGGCTAAATGTGTACAGTAGTGGCATGAAAAACCGGACCAACCCTTGTAGCTGATTTCAGGGCCTTGTTCACTTTGGAGCACGATAGACTGGTAACTAAGACTGTCGTGGTTCGAATCCTGCCTGGGAAGGAAACTTTTTTTTGTTCCTTTATTCCCAATACTTTTCGATTCCTGGGAATAATAAGTTAATTGAATCGCCCTATGCAGAAAGGGCTTCAGTCCATTAGACCTGGTTTTGAGAAAACTAAGGAAAACAGTCTGTACTTTGTATTCCTTTCTGCATATAACGCTCAGCCTGACGCTTCAGTTTCTGTCTTTCCAAGCATTGGACTGAATTCCTTTCTGCACAGGCTGATGGAACCATCCATAAAGATATGATTTCCATCGATATCTCGTTTTTTCAAAATTTGTGACTGAAGCCCTTTCTGCATGGAGCGATTCAATTAAGTAGTAAAATATCGCTGCAATCGAAAAGTATTGGGAATGAATTTGAATAAGGAACAAAAAAAATTTCCTTCCCAGGCAGGATTCGAACCACGAAAGTCTTAGCTACCAGTCTATCGTGCTCCAAAGTGAACAAGGCTCTGAAATCAGCTACTGTACAAGGTTTGGTCCGGTTTTTTTGCCACTACTGTACATTGTTTGCACATAAATTGCATTTCTAGGTATGGAAACATCTATATATATAATCTGAACTGGTAATGGAAATTACGGGAAAATGGCTGAACGGATTTTAATGAATGACCCGTCATTTTGAAGCTTGGCATCCAAGAATTTTCAGAAAAGTAACTTTCAGTGAAGCTTTGATTTTCCTACATAATTTTCCTATTTTCCAAAATCCATTTTTGTCAGTTTTGAGAACTAAATGACATTTCAGAATGAAACAAAACACACACAACAATAAACAATATTACACGAAGGCCATGACCTGCAGAATTGCTGACATATTTAGAGTTCAGATGGCTCAGATTCTCTGACATCCCAATGCCAATATGTCGATCTTCATTTTTGTCTAGTATATACAGTCACGAAGCTCAGTACATAGGGAATATGCATCCGTAGATAGTTGCTAACCACTAGGATCGCTACTATCGCCTCATCACAGACAATGCGAAATAGTACCGGCACAGTCTATTGTTCTCAGTTCTTCTAGAATTCGTTGTTCTTTTTTACTATACATTTTACTCCATCTTATATACCTATAATGTGTTTTGATGTCTGCGTTTCTTCTGTATTCCATTTTTGCTGATTGTCCGTGTTCTTTATCTTGGTTTAAGCACTAAACAAAATATGCTTTTATATGCGCTAAAAGCTGATATATGCATTAATCCCTTAAATATTCATAAATGTGCACTATAAAATCTCGACATCTGGTTGCAAATAACTTGAAACGCATTTATACAGAGCGTTCGCCTACGGGTGGGGCCAGGAAAGCGGCCTGCCTGCGGTGTCGCTTGCGGGAATCGTCTATCCGTAAGCTTCCGCTTTCTATACTATACTCTGTAGGGTTTTAATTTTAAAAGTTTAGCAGCAGTAAAGACTGATGTTTTTGAAACACTAACTTCCTGTGAAACACGTCTTAGAGATTTATTAGGAGAGCGTGTAAATGATGCACTGATTTCATCAATTTTTTCTCCCGTCAATACTCTTCGTTTTCGCTTAGGAATTGTAGCATTTACTTCTTAACAAGACGTCTAACAGTTTCTCTACCCTGAATTGGAGCACCCGGATATTTCACTTCAAATTGCCTACGCACCTCTCTACATGACTCTGTTTTCACATATGCATCATACATAAAAGCTCTCTGTTCAAGCGTGAATTTTGCGTTTTGCATTGTTAACAAATTTTACACACACACTGAATATTTATGCAACTGTGTCAAGAAACTGCAGTGTACGTGTTAAATACTGCAACATATGGCTCACAACTGTCAACCTTGATGTCCTTGATTGTCGAGTGTGTCTCAACAACTGCGCGAACAAAGAGGCGTATCAGTACATGCCGCTTTCATGGCCCCACCCGTAGGCGAACGCTCTGTATAATAGTAGCATATGGTTTGCAATAATTACTAAGGAGTAAAACATGCAAATATGCTAAAATCCGCCTCCTACGTGATAGTTTATATACATTTTGATGATTACACACTTTCAACACTTGTATCAATAATGATTTGGTAAATTGGTTATATAAACAACTTTCCTGTATTAATTGATTTAAACTATTGTGGTATTTTACCTAGATTAATGACTAGTTTCGGCTTCGTACCCGCCATCTTCAGATTTCTAGTGAGGTTCTGCGAGTAGTACACAATATGATAGACTGATCTATTTCTCTTTAAAGTGTTTTCGTCACTTAGTGCAGCCAGGAGATGGTTTACGATTTAAATGTAAATTCACAGAGGTAGTAGAGTCAGTAGTTTCCGTCAATGCTCGACAGAATTTGGCTGAGTGACAGACTTGTGCTTTTAGCGGTGAGCAAAACGTAAAGAATAACAGCAATCGATTTTCTGCCGACCACGATAAAAATATCCATACATAGGCCTACCACAAGAGACAGTCTGCACAAAAAACAGTTACACAGCCGTGAGTGTATAATTTTCAGTTACCTCTAACATTCTCACTGCAGGTCGGTAACTTTTCTACAAATAAAATAATCTACCGGCAGAGAAAACACCAGTACTGTCTTCCTCCGACGAGTTTAGCGCTGGGACCTGAGGTATTCTTGCCATCGGTAAGGGGGGCTTGCAGGTAGATTCTTTTGTTGCTACAGCCAAGCCGAGCCGAGCGGAGTGGGAAGTATTAATCGTCCAAAAATATGCAGTCTTCAGTTTGTAATAGTGTGTGAATATGTCATATACATATTGTTTACCTAGGCCTATATGGATTTGTTATTAATATATTAAATATATTGTTGCAATTTTTGCTCAAACATCTCCCTGATGTTAGCTGTGTTAATATTATATGAATTACTCATATCAAATATTTCACCTTTACAAGTCAATTTTAAGGAAACATGCTGTAGAAAAGTTTTTGGTTTTATTCTACTGGAATTTTAGAATATGTGTGACTGGTATCGTAAAAAACAGATTCCTATAAAGGAAACATGCTGTAGAAAAGTTTTTGGTTTTATTCTACTGGAATTTTAGAATATGTGTGACTGGTATCGTAAAAAACAGATTCCTATAAAGGAAACATGCTGTAGAAAAGTTTTTGGTTTTATTCTACTGGAATTTTAGAATATGTGTGACTGGTATCGTAAAAAACAGATTCCTATAAAGGAAACATGCTGTAGAAAAGTTTTTGGTTTTATTCTACTGGAATTTTAGAATATGTGTGACTGGTATCGTAAAAAACAGATTCCTATAAAGGAAACATGCTGTAGAAAAGTTTTTGGTTTTATTCTACTGGAATTTTAGAATATGTGTGATTGGTATCGTAAAAAACAGATTCCTATAATGCCATGCGAAAATCATTTGTTGGTGATATCTTAAAATACAAATAAAGTAGTTTTACTTCTCAAGTGAGTTCAGCAGTACAGTATATTTAAATTGATTACTTTACAAATTTAATTCAGTTCTACTAATCACTAAATGTTATAGTATGATTCTTCTTTTCATTTATATTGTTGTAGTTGTATTATGATTTTTATTTTTATTTATTTTATTGTATTTGTATTTCTAGTGGTGTGATGGCCTTAACTTCACCAGAATAAATAAATAATAAATAGATAAATAAATAAATAAATAAATAAATAAATAAATAAATAAATAAATAAATAAATAAATAAATAAATAAATAAATAAATAAAATTTTCTACAATACTTTCCTTCTCTGAACACATAAGTACGAATGGTTGTATCTCTATCTGGCCAAAAATACGTTAGGAAACTAATAGGCATACTGCTCTCGTAAATTGGACGAATGTTTTCAGTATGACTGTACTTCCTTCCAGACTGCCGCTGTCACTGTTCCCTCCCACTCCAGTACCGCGCTAGACTAGTCGGAACAGCATTCCTCTCAGCACTAAACTCCTCAGAGGATGACAGTACGTAAAATACTGTACGCTAGGCAAGAGAAAAATTCTGCAAAAGGATATAGGTCTACTTTTGTTTTATAACTTTCATATATGATATGATAACTGTCCGATAACAGCGACGACTGAGAATCCGCAGAGCAAAGGCTCCGTTGAGTCTGAGTAGCTTTACCAAAAATGTTGAGCTCGCTTGCAATTAATATTGTTCATAATACAGGCTCAACCGTAAGTAACGTCAATAATTTCATGGGGTTATTCTTTGAGATATTTCAAACAAAAATCTTTAGTACAGTTCCAGTAATTAAAATGTGTCTCAGTGAAACTTACAACAGAGCCCGTATGGGCCAATTTCTATCTGATGCTTTTCCAATTCAATGTAGGCTAAAGCAAGGAGATGCACTAAAACCTTTACTTTTTAACTTCGCTCTAGAATATGTCATTAGGAAAGTTCAGGATAACACAGAGGGTTTGGAATTGAACGGGTTACATCAGCTTCTTGTCTATGCGGATGACGTGAATATGTTAGGAGAAAATCCACAAACGATTAGGGAAAACACGGAAATTTTATTTGAAGCAAGTAAAGCAATACGTTTGGAAGTAAATCCCGAAAAGACAAAGTATATGATTATGTCTCGTGACCAGAATATTGTACGAAATGGAAACATAAAAATTGGAATTGGAGAGGTTGAAAAATTCAAATATCTTGGAGCAACAGTAACAAATATAAATGACACTCGGGAGGAAATTAAACACAGAATAAATATAGCAAATGCCTGTTATTATTCGGTTGAGAAGCTTTTGTCATCTAGTCTGCTGTCAAAAAATCTGAAAGTTAGAATTTATAAAACAGGCTGTGTCTCAAAGCTACATTTTGAGTGAACTAGATTGTTGACTAAATAGCCGGATTGACGTCAGAAGTCATGATCCAAAGCTACATAGCCCATAGCAATCAAATACGTAGTAGCTAGTCAACGAAAATGCCTGCTTGATTGATGACTTGTTTACTAAACAAACATGGATACCTCCTCAGCAAACGGGATTATTAAATCTGAAAATACTTTGGAAGTAAAATAATGTAAATATAATGTAAAATAACACGTTAACTTTGAACACTGATATTGTTAGTACCTTCTGTAGAATGTTTTAAACATTACTGTAATATATTAAGCCCTTATCTTTTCAATATAACTCGTAATGAAACTACATTACGACACTGCCTTCTTAATTTAGTGTTATACCGTAATTTCATGGCTTTAAGAAAAATAGTCTATGAAGAAGGCCATGATTCCAGCATACATGTTCAAAGTTCTCTAGTGTGTAGTTTACAAGTCAGCTAGTTGCTAGTTATTAGCACGTAGTATAGACTTGAGCTTTGAGACACGGCCTTATATTACCGGTTTTTCTATATGGTTGTGAAACTTGGACTCTCACTTTGAGAGAGGAACATAGGTTAAGAGTGTTTGAGAATAAGGTGCTTAGGAAAATATGATGATAGAGACTGGATTAATCTTGCTCAGGATAGGGACCAATGGCGGGCTTACGTGAGGGCGACAATGAACCTTCGGGTTCCTTAAAAGCCAATAAGTAAGTAAGTAAGTAAATAAGTAAGTTAGTACGTAAGTAAGTAAGTACGTACGTAAGTAAGTAAGTAAGTATCATGTAACACGACTAATATTTACTTAATATTAACCCCAAAATCTTACCTACCCACCATTCCATCGACGAATCTGAAGGAGTGAGCGAAAAACCTGATCTGTGGAAAGATGTCCGCAGTGCAAATACGTTTAAGGATCATTGCTCTAGGCTAGTGTGTTTCATAGAGGGTAATGTATGAAATTTTGTTTCGGGAATACTTATTTTTATTACTGATACTAAACACTTTTTTCTTTCCGAACCTCAGTATACCTCTGTTTGTGAGTGCAGAAATGGACTTGATGTCTTGTTCAGAGCACGACGTGGTCGGTTGTTTTTGCCCCCGCGCACGGTGGCAGGCGTGACTGCCGCATTAGCAGCGGTGCGCGTGATCCCTTTGAAAGTCTGCCACAAAGGCTTGAAGTTCATTCTTCCGCGAGCCGGATGTGTCCCGCTCAGGTGTCGACATCGGCCCAACTGACCGGACGTGGAATTCTCCACACGCTACACTCCAACACGGTTGCAAAAACATTCCTCCGCTTGCCTTACGCTCAATCACTGTTTGTGCTATAGGTTGTTTAGTGGCTGGTTTTGTTATGCTGTACGTCAGTGATTCTCAACCCGGGGTCCGCGGTCCTTCTAGTTCTAGTTGGTTACTTAACGACGCTGTATCAGCTTCGAGGTTATTTAGCGTCGATAAGATTGGTGATAACGAGATGGTATTTGGCGAGATGAGGCCGAGGATTCGCCATAGATTACCTGGCATTCACCTTACGGTTGGGGAAAACCTCGGAAAAAAACCAACCAGGTAATCAGCCCAAGCAGGGATCGAACCCAAGATGCAACTTCAGACCGGCAGACAAGCGCCTTAACCGACTGAGCCACGCCGAAGAGCAGTTATTGGGGAGCAGGGAACAAAATAATAATAATAATAATAATAATAATAATAATAATAATAATACTTACTGACTGACTGGCTTTTAAGGAACCCGAGGTTCATTGCCGCCCTCACATAAGCCCGCCATTGGTCCCTATCATGAGTAAGATTAATCCATTCTCTATCATCATATCCCACCTCCCTCAAATCCATTTTAATATTATCTTCCCATCTACGTCTTGGCCTCCCAACTAACACTCTATATGCATTTCTGGATTCGCCCATACGTGCTACATGCCCTGCCCATCTCAAACGTAATAATAATAATAATAATAATAATAATAATAATAATAATAATAATAATAATAAGTAATTTTTTCTACGATTCTGCTATTCATTTTACGCACTGCTGAAGAAAATGCAGTATTCAATGTATAAGCTTCATTCAATAAGAAATCAATTCATTATCTCGAACTTGAGCACCTCCTATGAACAAGTGTACAGATCTCGGAAAGATGTGTTGTAGGACCCATGTTTATTAGACATTATTTTCTTGTTTTGATGCATACTAGCACCTCCTAAAATATTGGAGACATTTTTTAACACCCTGTATTCTTTATAAGTGTTTTATTAAATTAAGAACAATGTCGGAATGATTTCCTGAACAAGAAAAACAATACTGTTATGTTTATATTTTTCTCTTTCTAAAGTTGTGTTCTTCAGTCTTTGAATTCTTGGTACGTCAGGTATATAAAAATAATTATTCTAATAACAGAAACTATGCTCAATGAAAAATATATTATTATTATTATTATTATTATTATTATTATAACTATTTTCACTCATCACACCCACTACTATTGTCACCTTCTGCCACCTCAACATTTTCTCATTCTGATGACTTGCTTTTTTTGGATCTGGTTCTTTTTGATGATCATTGATTTGTAAAACGAAATATTTAGACCGACAATAACAGCTAATATGGCGATGAAACAAAAGAAGACAACATTAATGCCATCTTCATGATATTTTGTAACTAGAACCGGATAAGTTTGTGACTTGTCCGTCTTTTGCTAAAAAGACGTTGGACTAAACCGCTTTTTGAAGAAACGCTACATTTTCAAACACTCATTTCAATGACATCCACATATCCAATTCTTCTTCATATATTCTAAATGAATCTCCTCAAGCAAAGTATCTCGGAATAATAATCGACCAACACTGACGTTTGGATAAATATGTTCTTTGTGAAAAAGACCGCAGAATTCATTTAAAATAGAATTCAGGGCTCTCTGATATGAAGCTATCTGCTAAATAATGTTAAAACTAAAAATATTGGTGTATATGATATTTGAGTGATAGAAACTAACCAATCTCTGATTAAATATTTTATAATGAAAGACATTCTGACTTTCACGATGAAACAGAACTGTTTTAAATGTTACTTCACAAATACGCGCGTCCTTGTTTAATAATGACGGCATATGCCTCTGCTGTCACAGAGATGACAGTTTTAATGACACCACTGATATGCTGCGAACTGAATCATAAAGCCCGACCATTACCCCTCGCCATGAACAAACGGAGGCAACGATTAAAAAAAATGTTACCATAGAAAAGAGCGAGATATTTCACTGTGTAAAAAGTCTCTCATATCATGTTAAATTAAGAAGTTCCCAAAAACGAGGTTAGTACAAATTGTTTATTTAAACACAGGATTTCCTTCGTACTCTTTGCATGAATCAGAAATGTCCAAACTTTTGTCAGATGGCGAAGCTCTTCGCGTTCGATCACTTCCTTTTACCCAGATTTGCCTACTGTTCTTTTAAAAGAACAGTTCCATGGCAAAAATTACTTAGATTTTAGTCTCTACACCGGGCTAACACCTTTTCCCACGGCCACGGATTCGTCCGTAGAGGCTAGTGAGGCTCGCTGCGGTGCACTATTCTCTGTGGGTTTGGACGGGGAGGGCCCAGGTAAAATAAATGGTGGTACGGGACGCCTGGATATTGACCGGGGCAGATAGATGCATCACAGTGTGAGACCTGTTTTGTTAATTTTGTAAACGCATTACATACTAATTTAATTTGCATTTTGTGAATTTATTATGACTATTACACTCTTACTACGTCATATTACTTTTGACCAATAAAACGGTACGAAAGGACGTACTTCAACCAATCATGGCTGCTTATCGCACAATTTTATCGCGTCCCTAGCATTTGTTTAATTTTATTGCGTCCCTAGCATTTGTTTCTTTGTTTGCCAACATTTGAAATTGCGCTGGTCTGGACGTCAAAATGAAATAGAAAATTATAAACCACTCCAGTCGATGCACAGCAGTTTCAAATATGACTCGCATTGGCATTCAAGAACAAGAATTAATAAAAATCACTGCTCATACCTATGCATCTTCTGAAATCCGATTTACAAATAAATGAAGAGCACCATTCGCAAATCCTGAATAAGTTGAATACACTATATAGGCCTACATCAACGAGTTCCACTTCTATTACGCACACGTCCAATATAACATCAATTGAACCACCAACCACATTCAAATTTGAAAATTGTACATTCAATAATTATTCCTTTTAAAATTATTCATGTTTATTTTTTATGTCATCGTCGTTAATTAAAACTTTTCTAACACTTGTGTACAGTATATTAGTTAGGTTATGTTATAGCTTCTGCTATATGATATTATGGATAGTCACGTATCAGAGATTGTTTAATATTAAGATTTATTGAAAATCATCTGTCAAGTGATGTTGATTATTGGGATTCGGGTAATTGAAGTGGAATGTTGCATTTTATTAAAAATGAAACTGAATCAACAAAGCCTTCTTGACTAGTAACATTGCCATCGTGTATAATAGATCGAGAATTTCTCGACGAGAAGGCATTGCTCACTACTGCCATCTAGCATGCATCTAGCGTAATATTTGTAATGTTGAGATGGTACAATAATACATTTGAAGACAGTTGTATTTTCGTAAGTCAATTAATATTTTATTGTATAGGAGTACTTCGTTACTTTTAATCTTTATATACTTTCTTCTAATCGTGTAATAGTCAATTAAATCCCACTCGAGTTTTGATTTTCTCTAGATAAATCAAAACGTCTAGTGAGATTACTGTTGACTATTACACTTTTACTAGGTCATACTACTTTTGACCAATAAAACGGTACGAAAGGACGTATTTCAACCAATCATGGCTGCTTATCGCACAATTTTATCGCGTCCCTAGCATTTGTTTAATTTTATCGCGTCCCTAGTATTTGTTTCTTTGTTTGCCAACATTTGAAACTGCGCTGGTCTGGACGTCAAAAAGAAATAGAAAATTACAAACCACTCCAGTCGATGCACAGCAGTTTCAAATATGACTCGCATTGGCATTCAAGAACAAGAATTAATAAAAATCACTGATCATACCTATGCATCTTCTAATATCCGATTTACAAATAAATGAAGAGCACCATATAGGCCTACATCAACGAGTTCCACTTCTATTACGCGCACTTCCAATATAACATCAATTGAACCACCAACCACATTCAAATTTGACAATTGTACATTCAATAATTATTCCATTTAAAATTATTCATGTTTATTTTTTATGTCATCGTCGTTAATTAAAACTTTTCTAATACTTGTGTATATTATTTAGGTTATGTTATAGCTTCTGCTATATAATATTATGGATAGTCACGTATCAGAGATTGTTTAATATTAAGATTTATTGAAAATCATCTGTCAAGTGACGTTGATTACTGGGATTCCGATAACTGAAGTGGAATGAAACTGTTTTAATAAAAATGAAACTGAATCAACAAAGCCTTCTCGACGAGAAGACATTGCTAGTATCTTTTCTTCTTTTTATCCTCTCAGGCTAGTAATCAGAACCCACTACTGCCATCTAGCATGCATCTAGCGTAATATTTGTAATGTTGAGATGGTTCAATAATACATTTGAAGACAGTTGTATTTTCGTAAGTCAATTAATATTTTATTGTATTGGAGTACTTCGTTACTTCTAATCTTTATATACTTTCTTCTAATCGTGTAATAGTCAATTAAATCCCACTCGAGTTTTGATTTTCTCTAGATAAATCAAAACGTCTAGTGAGATTACTGTTGATAATATACACTAAGAAAATATACCTAAGACTTGTTTCATGATAATCGGTAAATTCAATGCGGAGCTATGTCATATTATCCTTTGCATATGGAAATAAAATTTTCAATTCAGTGAAAAAATCTGGCATCTTTAGGTTAATGGCGGCCATAAACCAAAATAAATACCTAACAATTCAATTCCTTACGGAATATGTATGATAAGGCTTTCTTGTGTTAAATTTTAACGTACTTTGTTAAAATGTTTCGACCTATTTTGGGTCATCTTCAGAACTGGTCGTTGTTGGTCTTGGCGCCTCTTGTTTCCTGTGAGGGTGCGTTCTTAGTGTAGAGTCGAAGAGTGTATGTGTTTTGAAATTGAGTTGTGTGTTGAGAAAATCGTTGGAGTGTGTTTTCGTGTGTCTCTATATTTCATATTGTTCTAGTGTGTTGAGTTTCTGGCTTTTTGGTTGGATGTGCAGTATTTCCATGTCTGTGTTGATGTCTCTGTAGGTGTGGTTGGCATTTGTGATGTGTTCTGCATATTTGGAGGTGTTTTGTAATTTTGTTATAGCTGTGATTACAGTGGTATGCCATATCAGAAGAATGCCAGAATAACGATTACCAAAAATAATTATGGAATGGATCTCACCAGAAAGAAGGAAAAAAGGACGACCAAAGAAGACCTGGATGGAGGGCGTAATAGTGGCTATGGATGCTAGAGGATTAGAGCTAGGCCAATGGATGAACAGAGAGGAGTGGAGTTTAGTTTCCGGAAGACGCGACAGCTGTTATGACACCGGAATGATTGATTGATTGATTGATTGATTGCAGTAAAGATATAGGAAAACTGGTACGTGATGTTTCTCCAGATATGCCAATGGAATTGTAAAAAAATTTCAAACATTTTATTCAAAAGTTGAGTGATACATTTCATTTTGAAATTTGCAAATTTTTCAGACGGCGACAACTGTTATGACACCGGAATGATTGATTGATTGATTGATTGATTGATTGCAGTAAAGATATAGGAAAACTGGTGCGTGATGTTTCTCCAGATATGTCAATGGAATTGTAAAAAAATTTCAAACATTTTATTCAAAAATTGAGTGATACATTTCATTTTGAAATTTGCAAATTTTTCAGAATATTTTTGTCAATAACTCAGAAACTAATTGGCTCTCAGAAATGATACTTCACTACATCATTATCTGTCATACCGTGATTATGTGTACAAAAAATGAAGTACGTAGCTTAAAGATTTTAGAAAATAGAAATTTCATCCATTACCCCCGAAAGGCGTAGTAGGAGTGCTTGTATGTCCTGCGAAACAAAGCTTTCCCTTTAGTGCTGTCCGATATTGGTATGCGAGCTTCTCGGGTCTGAGAATGTAGGACCCAGCATTTCACAAGTCTGGCAGTCCGTCTAGCTCCGAATACATTATAAACCACTGCACACGGCGGTCTACTGGTTAATGCATACCTTTGGTGTCACCGCACTATTTGTCATTCTGTGTGTTACAAATTAAACCGCCACCACTTCCTAGTTTGCAGATCACCGACACATCGCTCATTTCAATTACATCCGCGTCGGTAATAAATTGTACACGTACCGCATATTGAATTTCAAGCAACACTTTAAAACACTGACAAATGAATTAAATATATATATATATATATATATATATATATATATATATATATATATATATATATATATAATATAAACAGCGGTGATATTGGTGGTGGCTGAATTGACGTAAATGTTCGTCACGATGATGGCGATTTTTATGATTATGACATCACATCTTCAACCAAAAGGCTAATTCGGCTTCCTACGAAAAATACCGAATACTACTACTACTACTACTACTACTACTACTACTACTACTACTACTACTACTACTACTACTACTAATAATAATAATAATAATAGTAATAAAATAATAGTAATAATAATAAAATAATAATAATAAAGCAATAACAATAAAATAATAATAATAAATAATAAAATAATAGTAATACTAATAATAATAATAATAATAATAATAATAATAATAATAATAATAATAATAATAAAGTAATAATAATAAAAAATATAATAATAAGATAATAATAAAAATAATAATAATAAAATAATAATAATAAAGTAATAATAATAAAATAATAATAATTAATAATAATCTCCACACCTTTGGAGTAACGGTCAGCACGTCTGGCCGCGAAACCAGGTGGCCCGGGTTCGAATCCCGGTCGGGGCAAGTTACCTGGTTGAGCTTTTTTTCCGGGATTTTCCCTCAACCCATTACGAGCAAATGCTGGGTAACTTTCGGTGCTGGACCCCGGACTCATTTCACCGGGATTATCACGTTCATATCATTCAGACGCTAAATAACCTAGATGTTGATACAACGTCATAAAATAATCCAATAAAATAAAAAAAATAAATAATAATATAATAATAATAATAATAATATTTTGTTATATATTAATGATTTACTGGCAATTAATTTTGAAAAAATCAATGGCAAGATATTTTCATATGCAGACGACACAGTTATTATTTTTGCAGATAAAACTTGGGATAATGCATAATATCCACCTTAATGCAAATAATGGTATCCCCAACGAATAAGGATAACATAGAATTGACACTGAGCGAAATTTCCTGTTTTGTTTCTCTGTGTGTCGGCCTTTAGTTCCACCTTCAAGCGCTAGAGGTTAGTGTAATCGATCATACGCTAAGATAATAATTGAGAATAGAGTTGAGACACAGGATCCAAACATCGCCTACCTTATTGCATAATCCAGTAACGCTTTGCTTCAAATAAATTCAAGTTAACAGCTTTTCCTTATTTCTTAGTGACAAAATAGTTGTAATAATATATTTTTTTAATATTTTATATACAATAAATTCTATTATAGATTAATATAATACATTATAAAATTATGTATCAAATTCGTTTAATATTTTGTATACAATATAATATAAGTATATGGTTTTACTTCTCATAGGAGTTTTGGTTTTCCATTTTCCTATCAAATCATTACATATTTTAATTGTTGTTGGGGTCAACGTCTCAACTCTCATTATAAAGGAATTCTAGAGTTTAGACATTACAGTTAATGACGGATTTATTATTTCATCGGTCCAATTTATTTTATTTGAGTACATAATGTACCTAGATGTATTAATTATATGTGTTATATTTCCGCTGTGTCGACTGTTAGCTGGTGTGATGTCGGTGCCAACTCCTGGGAGAAAGCAGAATCTCATGCTCAAACTGGTTTCAAGGTCATTGAAATCAGTCCTGCTACACCAAAGATACCGACGCGAAGTGTCCATACTGTATAATTATCTATACCAGGACTGGGCAGCAAGAGCGGATTCTACTCTCTCACGGGGAGCCATATGATTTCTCTTCATCCCCTTTCTTCCCCTCCGAAGACCGCGCAGCGTTGATTCAGTGACGGATGAATATTAAGCGTCCCCGTTTAGAGTCTGCATCCGCACTCGATGCCCAGCCCTGACAGTGATTAAAAATTGGCTTGATTCCAACCTACTTGTCTTAAATCGTACCAAAACTACGGTTGTACCATTTTCGTTAACATCTGTTGGTATGCTGTTGTTTAGTCAACTGTCCGAAGACAGGTCCAACCCTCGCAAGCAATACCAAAAAGCACCACTTATAAGACAACTAGACAGTGATTGTGTAAAATGGGCAATGAATATCTGGATACTGCTACTACATAAGTCTTGTTTATGTCCTCATTATTATTATTATTATTATTATTATTATTATTATTATTATTATTATTATTATTATTATTTGTATCAAAATTTCACTTCTGGTAGTTGTGTAAGAGAAGAGAAGAGAAGAGAAGAGAAGAGAAGAGAAGAGAAGAGAAGAGGAGAGGAGAGGAGAGGAGAGGAGAGGAGAGGAGAGGAGAGGAGAGGAGAGGAGAGGAGAGGAGAGGAGAGAAGAGAAGAGAAGAGAAGAGAAGAGAAGAGAAGAGAAGAGAAGAGAAGAGAAGAGAAGAGAAGAGAAGAGAAGAGAAGAGAAGAGAAGAGAAGAGAAGAGAACTCATGGATAATTTCAAGCTAAAAATTATTCCGGGGCTGTGTATCGATCCCGGGACCTTTGACTGAACGCACCAACGCTCTACCGACTGAGCTACCCAGGAACCGCATCCGACACCGTCCCTTTAAATTATTCAAGTCTGCTTCATAGGGAGCTACATCTGAAAGTCAGATTTGCAAAAGATCTCATGACCTTGACTCTACCAGAATAAATATACAATGAGGAAATAAGTTACCCAAAATTTAAGTTGGAATCCCAGCTTGAATGCTCGTGCAGTGCAAAATTCAATCGGTGGCGCCCGCTCTCGTCACAATATAATCAGCGTGGCCCCGTCACCGAAAGGCGATTAGTAGCCAGATGTGCTATAAATCGCTTAATTCGACAGAATCGACTGATAAGCCTTTGAGGTTTGTGGGAGGGGAAAATCTAAGCAAATTAACTGGTCCATATGTAGAAACGAATCTGTCTAATGTAGAGACAGCAAACTGCATTTCGTTCACTGGATGCTATCACGAGAGTAAGCGGTCACCGCCACTTTGCAATCGATCGCTTTTGCACTGCACAGGTTGATTCATAACGCTCTGGTCAACGGAAGTACGTAAGCAAGGTTAACACATTTCACAATCAACAGATGTATGTACACGCTTTTGATGTAGAGATACGCCTTTCTGCTCACTAGATGTCGGAGGGTAACTTGGGAATTAAATGTTACAAAGAGCAGCTCCCTCACCCCTTGTTCTCCTTGTTTTCCTATTGTTTTCATCGCATTCCCCTTCTTCTCCTTGTACTTCAATTGTTGTCCTTGTATTCCCATTATCTTCTTGTCTTCCATTCGTTTTTCTTATATTCCTCTTGCTCTCCTTATATTCCTCTTATTCAACTTGTACTTCCTGTATTCCTTTTATTCTCACTGTATTCCCCTTGTACTTCTTGTATTCCCCTTGCTCTCGTTGTATTCCCCTACCTATAGAAAGATTAAAAATAATTCAGATGTGGATGCTATTCAAACAGACTTGAATAAAATTTATAACTGGGCGTTAATGCATAGCATGAAAATAAATGGTTCTAAAAGTAAATCTATAACATTTTGTAAAACCCGAGAGGAAACTAGTCTCAATTATGAATTCAGTGGTGTTGTAATTCCGCAAGAACAATGTTGTAAATCCCTAGGAGTGTATTTAAACTCCAAACATTCTTGGGGAGAGCATGTTGATAATGTTACGGGTAAAGCATGGAGGGCACTTCACTTTATTATGAGAATCTTGAGAAAGGCTAGCCCCAAATCGAGGGAAATAGCATATCTAACGTTAGTTCGACCGTTAATGGAATACGGAACTACATGTTGGGATCACTATAGAATATATCAGATAAATTCCTTAGAAAGAATCCAGTATAGGGCTGCTAAATTTGTTAAAGGTAAAAGAGAAGATGGAAACGATACGATAAAAGAACTTAAATGGGAAACTTTGGAAAACAGACGTAGGAAAACTAGAATAACATCATTGTACAGAGCACATCTAGATCAGAAAGTGTGGGTAGACATAACGGCTCGATTAGAAAAGCCAACGTACTATGGTAGGAACGATCATGATTTTAAAATCAAATGTAGGAAACAGAAAACGGATGTGGGTAAATTCTCATTTTCAAATAGAACTATAAATGATTGGAATGACCTACCTGCAGCGGACTTTGAGGGCTGTCCTTCCTTAAGGAGATTCAAGAATAACTTAAAAAGTTGTGTATTAAGTGCAAATTAAAATTAAGGTGACATTTAACATTTAATTTTTTAAGGTGACATGTATTTATTTAGCCTGACGAGTTACTTCCTTGGTTTGAATCGTAAATTATTTAAAAATAGCGTGTAAGAGGGCCTTAGACTAGAAATGTTTAGCTTAAATGTAGTTCTATTTATAAGTATGCATAAGGGTGTAATTATATTTGACTTATTTGAACTGTTGTATCAGTGAAGTTATGGTTTTACAGTGCAGTGAATAGTTCCAATCAGTGATCATTTACAGCGTCAATGAAATGTGTTCTATAGTGTCAGTGAAATGTGTCCTAAAGTGTCGGTGAAATGCGTCATAGTGCCACTACAGTGAGTGAGATGAGAGTAAAGTGAAAGACTATTGAATCTTATGTAGAGCCTATACATATGTTGGTTGTATTGTAAAATTAGGTATTTTATGTTTTATTATAAATTGTAATTATTGTTTAAATTGTATTGTGTATTCTTATTGTATTGTGTATATAATTGTATTGTGTATTGTAAATTTTATTGTGTACTGTTTATGATTTTATTGTGTATTGTTTATATTGTGTACACCACTGCCACCGGGTGCTTCCCCACTTGCAGTGTAAATAAATACATACATTATTCTCTTTGTATTTCCATTGTTCTCCTAGTATTCCCCTTATTCTCCTTGTATTCCCATTTTTCTTGTATTTCCCCTATTCTCCTTGTTTTCCTTTTGTTCTCCTTATATTCCCCTTATTCTGTTTGTATTCCCTTCATTCCCCTAGCATTTCCTTGTTCTCTTTGTATTCTCCTTGTTCTTCTTGTATTCCCATTGTTCTCCTTGTATTCCCCTTATATTTTAAAGGAAAGGCTAAAAGGAAAAACGAGACTACATAAATGAAATTTTTGGGAGCAGTAGCTGGTATTGCCCGTTTAGACAAGAACGGAAATTCAGATATCCGCAAATAGCTATATATATACATATACATAATTTTTTATCAAAAAATATTACACAATTCCTCTGAAGACGGAACAGGCCAAAGGCCTAACCCGCAAAGTATATGATGATTTCTTTTATTTGTAGTGCGTTATTTTACGACATTTTATCAACTGCTGTGGTTATCTAGCGTCTGAATGTTACGAAGGTGATAATGCAGTCGAAATGAGTCCAGAGTCCAACGTCGAAAGTTATCCAGCCCTTGCTCTAATTGTGTTGAGGGAAAACCGCGGAAAAAACCTCACCGGCAACTTGCCCAACCAGGATAGATGATGATAATTAACTCTAGGCCAAATATGCGTAAAGACGAAACTGCACTGTTAAGGATTTGGGGTTTAATGGCAAATTACCTCTGGGCACACAAAGACTGCTGGGGTGCGGGTGGAAAGATCAAGTTTATTAAGATTTAACAATTGGTCAGTAATAAATTTACTTTTTGGTGTTCGGGGTTCTCTAGCAAAATTTATATGTATTTTTAAACAATTAACAATACCATCTTTGAAATTAAACAAATCATCACTCAAATTCTTAAAGATTTCCTGTATATTATACAATTTCATTCCTACCACTCAGAAGGTCTGAATTAAGAATATGTCATAAGCTAATTTTAACTGAAATCTTTTGTTTATAAATTTAATTTTATGGTTACATTTTAATATTTTATTTTATAATTCATATCAACGATCCTTAATTATTACATTTTATTTCTACAACAATATTCATCTTTAATAATTTCCGGATCCTTGTGGTCATCTTTAATTAAGGCCTGACGATTTATTTTAATTTAAATAGATGGATAGATAGATAGATAGATAGATAGATAGATAGATAGATAGATAGATAGATAGATAGATAGATAGATAGATAGATAGATAGATAGATAGATAGATAGATAGATAGATAGATAGATAGATAGATAGATAGATAGATAGATAGATAGATAGATAGATAGATAGATAGATAGATAGACAGAGAGACAGACAGACAGATAGATAGATATATAGATAGATAGATAGATAGATAGATAGATAGATAGATAGATAGACAGACAGACAGACAGACAGACAGACAGACAGACAGACAGACAGACAGACAGACAGACAGACAGACAGACAGACAGACAGACAGACAGACAGACAGATAGATAGATAGATAGATAGATAGATAGATAGATAGATAGATAGATAGATAGATAGATAGATAGATAGATAGATAGATAGATAGATAATCCAGTGATGAGATGGGAATAGGCCTGGATGGAGGCGTATTGTATGAGGCTAGGAAGCTTAGAGCAGGGATGCAGAACTGGCGAGAGAGGGGTGGGAAGCATGCGGAAAGCGTTGGTTCCCCGTCCACAGTCCACCGGCGTTGAATGACGTATCTGTGGCCCGTACGCAATCACATAAGATAGACACTGAATACAAATCCCCTCCCCTACAAAATCAATGACGCGGGGATGGAAGAAAGGGGTGAGTGATGTATCCGATGAGTGACGTAACGCCACAATTGTCGCCCAGTTCTCCAAGCCTGGCTTAGAAAGCCATGTAAGTAACAGTAACTCTAAGACTTAATATCTCCAAATGAATTGAAACGAGATGAACCACTATTAAAATAATGTTTTAAATTGTACTTCTTTAATCCAATATGTAATGGAACGAGTACAGGACTCTGTGCAAAGAGAGGACTTGCTGTAGCCCGGTAGTATGATAAATTGCTTACAGATAACTTTATTGCTGATTTTCGAGAATCCCCAATACCCAATGACGCTAATGACATTAGTCTCGAACGAGGAGAACGCTATCATTAAAAAAAATCAGCATTGAATTGTAAAAGACGCTGGGACCGTCCTATAAAATGACGAAAGGACCAATTTCCCTACAGTTAGTTGTATATGTATCTCGAATACAAAGTCAATAGCGCAAAAAATGTAAACATAAAACGGAGTGTCCTCCTGTTACAATCTTTCCAGAGGGTATGAAAACCTACGTTATATATAAAAAAGGTAACAGTACTAATGTTTTTGTAACAGAATTTAGTTATTAGTAAATGATCAATCTCATATAGGCCTAAGAACATGTTAAATTAGATATTAGAATTATAAGATGTGTAAACTTCAAAATTACTTACATATTGTTTCCTTAGAGAGAGAGAAGTAAACTGTAGAACTTCCAGCATACACACGATATTGTCCATAAACAACGGTGTTGCACTTACCTGGAAAAGTAGAAACACAATGTAATTATTACATGCTCCAGATTCAATCCATAAACAAAATAAGACTATGTACACACAAACAAAAATTGGACGGAGTTACGGAATAAGAGACCAACTGACAAAAAAGTGTTTTCAAGATATTCAGCATTTAAGTAAATTTAGTTATTTATTAAATATTTTATTTAGGACAATCTCGCTATGTAAGATTGTAATATTTCTTTGCAGAACGAAAAGTTACATTTGTTCGGTTCAAATTTCTTTACAATTAAAGGACGAAAGTAAAATTCTTTCAATAATTTATAATCGTAATACACTGCTCTCTTAAATTCACTGATCAAATTGGGATTAATGAATTGCTGCAAATAAAACAATTTTTATCTCGAAAAGGAAGGAAAATTGTATTAATATTTTTGTTTTAAATAACCTAAAAGAATAACCCCTTGAAATTAATGACATTCTCTATATATTATATATAGGAGATAATGTAGGGTTCAGGTTTTCTCGACAGATTAGATTATTGACTCAGTGAATAAAAAATTTACATATAAAAACTTCATTAAATCAGATCACATACATTATTAAACAAAATGATATGAAATAACTTACCATCTTTGACCTAAAAATTTAATGATAAGTAAGGTTTAGAAAAAAACATAACAAATTGAAAAGGTAGCTATTGTTTTGTTTTTTAAGAAAAGTGTACTCATGTTAATCGATAATGTGTTATACTACTGGGTTCAAAAAGTTCCCGGAATTTGACTACCATTTTTCGTATTAATATATAACAAGAGATATTATACATTTGTTTTGTTGGTAACATTCATGATGTCATTTCCTTAAAGTTTGTTGATATTGGCGATTGTTGGTTTTGAGTTGTAGGCAATTGTTTATCATAGTGTTTTGTTTGTTCGTCGCATTTTGTAATTATGTCCACAGAGCAACGTACAAACATCAAGTTCTGTGTTTTGTTACACAAAACTCCTGCAGAGACATTAAGATTGTTGGAAGAAGCATATGGCGAAGCAGCAACGAAAAAAACTCAAGTGTATGCCTGGCATAAACGCCTTTCTGGTGGCCGCGATAGCATCAAAGATGACGTACGCGCCGACCAACAACTGCAACAAATGAAGCAATCGCTCAGCGTGTGCGTAATGTTGTGAGGGACGACCGACGTAAAACCATAAAAGAGATAGCAGCAGAGGTCGGAATATCAGTCGGAAGTGTACACAATGTTCTTCACAAGCACCTCAACATGCATTACGTGTCTCAGAAGTTAGTTCCGAAAATGTTGTCGGCAGAACAGAAAGAAACAAGAATGACTCTTGCTGGGGACATGATCAGTATGGCTGATGAAGATGGTGATTTCTTAAACAAAATTATTGCTGGTGATGAAACTTGGTGCTACTTGTACGACCCAGTCCCTAAACGACAGTCATCTGAGTGGAAATCGAAAACATCTCCTCGGAAGCAACAATTTCCTAGGGACACTTCCAAAGGCAAAGTTATGTTGGAAGTTTTCTTCGACTCTCAGGGTCTCATCCACCATGAGTTCATTCCAGAAGGTCGTACTGTAACGAAAGCATTGTACGTAGAAATCCTCCGTCGCCTCCGGGACGCAGTGAGAAGGAAACGTCCAGAAAAGTGGGTAGAAAACAACTGGTTCCTTATGCATGACAATGCACCTGCTCATCGCGCAATTATTGTAAAGAATTTTCTTGCCAGGCACAACATAACTGCTTTGGATCATCCACCATACTCTCCTGATCTCTCACCACCTGATTACTTTTTGTTTCCCCGTCTGAAAAGTCATCTTAAAGGACGGAGATTCAATGTTGAAGAGGTTATCGCAAACGCGACGACAGCACTAAGACGGGTTTCACAAAATGGCTTCCAGGCCTGCTTCCAGGAACTCTACACGCGTTGGCAAGAGTGTGTTGTTGCGGAAGGCAACTATTTTGAAGGGAATGCTGTAGAATAGTGTTTAAGGTACGTTGTTTCTATGGTACTAGTAAATTCCGGGAACTTTTTGAACCTAGTATGTATTATGATTTTACATATCGTGAATAAATTAGAAAACAGAGCTATGATTTTAATAAGAAAAAAGCTTAGGAATAAGTGTTAAAATTTTCAAAATCCTAGCTCAAAATATATTGGAGACAGCAAGAAAAAAGCACGCAGGACACTTCTCAGTGTCCCTACGATCGTACAGGAATGTATAATTAATTAATCTTTTCACATTCACGGCGGAATGTAGTCTCCATTCTCTCTGCATGAACCATGTACATAAAGTGCACACAACAAAATCTATGTTGACAAGGCGTAGACTATATAGTCTATGTGAACATGAAGACCGAATAATCTATGTGGAAACATAAAGGCAGTGTAATATATGTAGCGTTAGGACACTGGAGAAACTATTAACGCCACAAGAGTAACGATGCAGTGTGGTTTCCTTTGTATTACCCTACACGGTTCGCCGTAACACCATTTCATCATTTCTGAAGATTAAACGGTTTGCTTGATGCGGGAAGAGAGAAACCCAAATTCATATTTCTTTCTCAAATCTATTCGATCAGTAGACAGAAACTGCAACTTCCACAACTGTTTCACACCGCACCAACGTCCCAAGCGATAGAGCTATAATAGAGAGAAGAGTTCATTATTATATTTTGTGCGAGATCGTGCGTATTTGCTTGGTTTCCGCACAAAACTAATACGCGGAATGTCTAAAATTCCACATTCAGTATTCCCAACCTAACACACATAACAATTTCCCTCTTCTTACCGCTTAAGTGACATATTGATTTTACTGCTTTAGGCTTTTAACATATTATTTTTAGAGACGTTCAATATAGTAATAATTATAAATTGGAAACTTACACTGCAATTTCACCTAAATTGCACTGTTAATTATTGTTTTTAAATATTTGCAAAAATTAAGTAAACTCTACAACTCCACTAAAGTTACTGCATTCGTGATGCAAGTAACATTAAGGAAGCCGTGAAAAAATCAACAAGATTCCAGACTCATCATAGACTGGGGAAAAAAAAGACAGACGTATATCACGGCCTGCTGGAATATAGTAAACACAGAAAATATTTTAAAGCAACAATGTTGAAGATAGACATTTTTGTTTTGCAAATTTGCCGTCATTGAACAGAAACCAAGATGGAGATTTCATTGCAACTAATTAGAAATTTCTCTTTCAGGTATGTAATAAACGATCTTCGTACAAAATGGTGTACGATACACGAGCGGTATGTTTTCTTTCAATTCTCGGAAATTAAAAAGGCTCAACTACGTTTCGCTTTTTCAAACTTTTCCTCGAACATGAAAACTTCAACATACCGCTCTTGTAACGCATATTACTATTCCTTGTTAATCGCTGCTGAATTCTTGTATTTGCCATTGAAAGCGTTAACATCTTTTTCTTAACAACATTCTGCCACTGAATTTAGGCTCCAAGAAATGGAAAATTAACATATCTGTTCTTGATTTAAGTTGTCAGTTCTGTTAAGAAAGACATTATGAATTCCAGTTTAAATTATAGTCGTTTCATTGTGGAATACTGCAATGCGATCATTTCAAGTGTAAAAAGATTAGCCAACCAAACAAATATTTGTTCACAACACCGGGAGATAAATGTGAGTTAATTGTTATTTATTCATTTATTTTTCCATCCATATATTTATCTATTTATTCATTTACCCGGGTTAGATTCCCGGTCGGGGCAAGTTACCTGGGTTGAGGTTTTTTCCGGGATTTTTTTCTTAACCCAATATGAGCAAATGCTGGGTAACTTTCGGTGCTGGACCCTGGACTCATTTCACCGGCATTGTCACCTTCATCTCATTCAGACGCTAAATAACCTAAGCTGTTGATAAAGCGTCGTAAAATAACCTACTAAAATAAAAAGAAATGATTCATTTATAAGAATCAACACGTAGCGAAATACTGCAAAGGCGACAGAATTCGACTACATCGAAACCGGGAAAGATTAGCGGTCAGCAGATGGGGGCTATACTGAAGAGGACAAGAGAATTACAGCGTGAGGAGAAAACAACGGCGAGGCAGTCGAGGAGGGATGAAAGAGAACCAGGGGAAGTGGTGAAGGAAGAGGTGATAATAGCAAGAAGAAACAATATGATTCAAGGAGTTGGTGTGGGGAGTAGTGCGAGAAAAAATAAAGAAAAACTAGATGGTAGGGAAAACAAGGATGTCAATGGCAATTAAAGTGAAGTGATGGGTTTGAAATAAGTATGGGTGACAGTACTGAATCATCACTAGTATGAGAAGTGGAGAATTAAATATGATATATTTGTCAGCCAACTTTACAATTCACAGTTATCATGGACCATCATATATTTGCTTTTCGATCCACCATCTGTTTAATACATACCACTCTTTTCTATTAATGTATTCATTGGGCGAGTATTTCTTGATTACTACCTATTCTTCTGTTTTAACTGAATTACTATATATCCTTCCCTTTATCCTCTTCTATTCTCTCTCATACCTAGACTGTCTCTTCCCATTTCTCGCTTTCGTATTAAATATTGCATATGATATGATACATGATTTATAGTTGATGTCAACATTTACATCCATGTAACGTGGACCTCACAATTTTTGTATCCGGTGCCACAGTTAAATTCATTACAGATATACCTTTAGTAGACGCTCTTACAATTTAACTTTTGATCCCATTTAAATTGATCAGAATTCCAACCTTTAAAACCTAACAACTTAATTTAGATCATTAAAAAATTGACACTTTTACGACTGTGTTCTTGATTTTCAGTACACTTATATCGCACACACACTGTTTCTAATAATACTTGTTACTAAAACATATTACACAATTATCCAATATGTTCGTTATTATATCTGTTTTCAGATCTCACTAATTTTCTACATATTATACTTTGCTATCCTAGCTAGCCTCCTCCGCCATACTCCTCACCTATTTTCATCATCTCTATCGTTTTACTTAACTTCTATTACACTTCACTAATTCATTCAAAATTGACACTTTTATCACTCCGTTCTTGCTTTTCAGTTCACTTAGACTATATCGAACACACACTGTTTCCAATAATACTTGTTACTATAACATATTAAACCATTGTCGAACATGCTCGTTATTATGTCTGTTTAATGTGTACCTTTCATTTTCCGATCTCACTAATTTTCTACATATTATACTAGCCATCCTAGCTAGCCTCCTCCAGCATACTCTTTACCTATTTTCATTACGTCTGTCGTCTTATCTAACTTCCTATTACACTCCTCTAATTCATATATCAATTTATTTACTAAGTCCTTAGTCGTAAATATTGCACAGGCCTATTCCTTTCCTTAATAATTCACTTTATTCATTTTCTTCTCTACTCTCAAATCTACCTACTCTTAATCATTCTTTTCCAGCTATTTTCTCCTGAATTAATTGTTTACATTTCCCTTATACCTTTTTCACAACATTTACATCACTTTTTTCTACTATTCTGTTCTCTGTTTATTTATGTATTTATCCCTTTCTCAAGTGGGGAATTAATAGATGGGTAATATAGGGAGTGCGAGGTGACAAAGATACAATTAAAAGAAACATGAGTGAAATAGCGAAAGAAGTAAGATATGGCTTGCATAAATTGCGATGTAATAACATGGGATGGCACTGTATGCAAAATATGTGAAGTACCATGTCGCCGGAAGAAATGCTTAATGACAAATATAGCTATTACATTACATTACACATTCATTTATATATTCATATATATTCATTAATTCATTGATATATTCATTCATACATTCACTGATTCAGTCATTGATTCATACATTTATTCCTGTATTTATTTATGTCGTAATAATTTCACATTTCCGTAATAATTTTCTTCTCTTTACCAACTTCGAAAACTTTACTCAGAGCGCTCTGCCATCCTTCACGGGATATCATGTTAACGTGGTCAAGTAATACATGTTTGAATTGGCTTCAATGGACCGGTGTTAAGTGCAGGCGTAGACAACTACATCACTTGCGTTCATTACAGCAGTAACCAATGAAATTACAGGATCTAAAACGTATTTTAATACTCGATCCCTTAATACCACGGAGTAAGGCGATTAAGCCTGCGTTCTAATACACATTTAATGGAACGAAAATGTTAGAGATAAATTTAATACGTTGCACTCGAGTCTTTTTAATCCTAGTTATTGGGGCCACTCGTTAAATATTCAGTACTTTCCGCCACACAAGTCGGAAAATGTTTATTTTCGGAGCCGTAAAATTCGTCTAAACATAGCAACTGCAGAACATGATACAATTATAGTTGCTGACCGCGGCTGACCTCATGACCACGGGGGATGCACCCCCTCGTGGGGTAGGCTAGTCTCTCCCTGTTCTAACATTGGAATATATCGATGCCAAGACAAGGCACGCGCTGAGGTTCCCATCCGTGGTCAGGAGAAGTGATTACCTCACGAACCAGCTGTTCTTGTGTGGGCGCCAGCCAAGCAAACATTGCTCCACGTTGTAGGTTTATTGACACTTCTAAAAGAACCTCACATTTTCTCTGTATTTAATTATTTCACCCACTCATATAGTCTATTGAATTTACTCCCACAAGTCAGATCGTAACGTGGAAACGGTGATATTTGAATGATTATAGCGGTTGTGAAGTATTGATTGCAACACATCTAGGAAGGAATGGTAAGAAATGCGACAAATAACTTCTCGTAATAACAGGTTGACGCGTAAATTCATAGCGTTTTTATTTTCCACTTGGGTCTTTGTAAGAAATTTGTTTTGGATTTATTTGTTAATCTTTATCATAATTAGGGATCGTACTTTGTCCCAAAAGTATACAAGACTAAGTATTACTAGAGTTTTTAACCATGGCTCCTCAGATGGAGAATTAAATTAAATATATCAAAAACACAAGCCATATTATTTAGCAGGAGAAATAAATTCAATAGACCGGGCATAAATCACACAAAATTAGCTATAAATGGATCACAAATCGAATGGAAAACTTCAGTTAAATATCTCGGAGTAACACTAGACAGACGGCTCACTTTCTCCGAACATGTACTACAAAAACTCGGACTTGTCAATTCTAGAATGGTAGAGCTTTATCCAATATTAAATAAAAGCAGACATCTAAACATACACACAGCTCTAACTTTGTATAAAACATTAATTAGGTCAGTAATATTATATGCTTGTCCTGCTTGGGGACATGCACCTATTACAGTCCGTTAAAAATTACAAGTTTTCCAAAACAAAATTTTAAGATTCATTACAGGACTACCTAGAGTAACTCCTGTTAGATTGATTCATGAAGAACTAGACATTTCGACAATTCAAGAGTATATCTCAAATCAAGCCTTCTGCACGTACACCAAGTCGTACAGCAGCACAAACCCACTAATTTCTTCACTAGGAAATTACAATCCTGCATTAGACAAACATAAAAGACTTAAGAGCGTACTCCACCCTCTAGCTTGGAACGACAACGTACAAGACGAATACCAACTTGAACACTGAACAATCACTTGGCTGTACAGCCGGACATAAATCTATTAATGCACTAATAATGTTTATTTCTCTGTTTCAGGGTCATCACGTTATTGGCTGCATAGATGCTTTGTATTCATTTTAATTAATTATTATGTATTTTAATGTTTCAGTACTTTAAATAATGATTACATGACAACCTCCCACCTCTACATACTCAGACCCCATTGTAGCCAATTGGTTTGTCGTTAGCACGACACCTCATCCTGCTCGAGGTTTTCCCGTGGTTTCCCTTGAGTAATAAGACAAATGTCGGGATGAGCCCTAAAAGAAATGGGCCACGGACCACTTCCCTTCCCCCACTCTTTCTCTTATACAGGGACATCATTTTATTTTTACTAACATTTTTAATATTAACCTGGCTATACCTTTAGAGAACCGGAAATACCCCCTTCCATAACTGTAGTTCGATGATACTGGCGTAAAACACAAACAAATCACTCTGCTAGGTATAGGAGGGAAGAAAAGTAGTTCATTCATTTAGGTAAACTAGGAAATAACGCGATTTTGAGTTCGATAATTTTCATTACGTTTTTGTTTAATCAAAATATAGTACAGTATTAACAATAAGTGTTTTTACTACGAACTGAGCTATCCATTCGGACATATTCATTACGCAGTGTATATTATACTGTCTACAGCACATTAGCGTACTATATAGAGAATGAAGTTAAATTAAAAAATACTCTTAATATGAATATTTAAACACATTTTTGAAAATGGTGGCCGTTCATTTCGATACAGGCTTCAGTTCTTTTGTGCATATTATCGCACTATAGATTACTGCATCTAATTCCAATTGTCAGTTTCGTCCTTCGTACTAGTAACTCATGTTGAAATAATTCTGTACCTACTCTATAAAAGAGTACCTTACGTACTGTAAATTCAATCTTCACTTCTGCCCGACCCGCACAGATAAAATTATTCAGACATGCTATCTACTGTCCGTCCAAGTGGTTATGCCGCAAGATCGTAGAAAGGGAGGAAATCACGTGACAGTTAATTACTTAACGAGGCCCTTTTATTTAAGTTATTTTAAACAGTTGTATAATATTACGTAAACGTCCAATTCCTAACAGAAATTAATGTTTTCAGAAAAGAGCTAAGACAGCCCAGTTTTTACAGAGGGGCCAACAGAAGCAGGTGGGGGAAATCTGGATGCGACGTACGCAAACGGATAGTACCTGTGCGAAAATATGATTCAATATTGAAAGCTCTTTCGTCACTGGAAAACACGAACATATTTCTGGAACGTATTATACTCGCTAACTCAGTGCTGTTTACGCTATGGGACTTGGATCTGTGTGGAGGAACTTCATTAGTAGAAGGGGTGGGAGTGAAGTACATTCAAAAACTCAGGTACAATAAAAATTGAAGTAAAAATAAAATGATGTCCCTGTACTATCACAAAGAACTTGCTAATTTCTTAGATAACAAACCTGTACTATGATAATAGGGGAAAATAATTATACTGTAAGTTCACAGGGCTAACGGCTTCGAAGCTGGGTACCTGGTTCTAATGAAGTGCACTGGTAGCAATCTAAAACATGGGGGCATGAGATAGTTACTCTGCCTACCATTAAAATTCACTTCGATTAAATCCCCAAGGTAAAAAAAAAAAGTTTTTAAGTTTTTATGCGTGTGTATGTAGCAAGCGGAGTACTTGACTGACGGCTCATGCGACTCTTGTTTCGTAAAGTGGGACAGAACAAAACATGAATCACTTTAGCAATGAGATACAATAATATTTACAATTTAAATTATTTACACTGGAATATGTTATTTTACAACCCGTTTCAGCTCACGTCTTCGTGAACCATCCGTTACGTCATACACTGTACAGTCGCGAGAGAATATTAGTCTATCAGTCTAGACTAGAGCAGCGTGAGGGCGTGTCTACAATCCGTTGAAGCTTTTTAATACTGCATTAGTGAATTATTTAGTTGTATTATCATTGAATACACTGTGCATTGAATCGAACGGTACGTATTTATACTCCACTGAAGCATTTTAATACTGCATTAGTGATTCATTTAGTTGTAATATCTTTTAATATGCTATGTATTGAATGAAACGTTTCGTGTTTACATGCCGTTGACGCATTCTAATACTGCATTAGTGATTCATTTAGTTGTAATATCTTTTAATATGCTATGTATTGAATGAAATGTTTCGTGTTTACATGCCGTTGACGCATTCTAATACTGCATTAGTGATTCATTTAGTTGTAATATCTTTTAATATGCTATGTATTGAATGAAATGTTTCGTGTTTACATGCCGTTGACGCATTCTAATACTGCATTAGTGATTCATTTAGTTGTAATGTCTTTTAATATGCTATGTATTGAATGAAATGTTTCGTGTTTACATGCCGTTGACGCATTCTAATACTGCATTAGTGATTCATTTAGTTGTAATATCTTTTAATATGCTATGTATTGAATGAAATGTTTCGTGTTTACATGCCGTTGACGCATTCTAATACTGCATTAGTGATTCATTTAGTTGTAATATCTTTTAATATGCTATGTATTGAATGAAATGTTTCGTGTTTACATGCCGTTGACGCATTCTAATACTGCATTAGTGATTCATTTAGTTGTAATGTCTTTTAATATGCTATGTATTGAATGAAATGTTTCGTGTTTACATGCCGTTGACGCATTCTAATACTGCATTAGTGATTTATTTAGTTGTAGTATCACTGAATACACTGTGCATTCAATCAAGTTCAGTTTAGGTTTTATATAACCGAATCCATAAGATAGCCTAATGTACTGTGTGGAATTTTCAGAGAAGGATTGCAATTATGACAAAATATGGAAACTCCTCCAAAGAAGAAACCATCCCTGAAAGTGTACAATTCTCAAAGCAGGAAGATAATTTATAACGTATTGAAATTTTGTGGAGAGGAAAAAAAGGCGGGTCTCATTCTACCTTTAGCAAAAGCAGTAGAAAGAGCAGCAAAAGCCGTTGGGGTAAGTGAAAAAACAATAAAAACAATTGGGAAAGAGTGTGAAAGAGCAGAAAAACGAGGAATTCAAATATCAATTCCCGGTAAAAACCCAAGACGCACAATAGTAGAGCTAGATGACTTTGACAAGTGCGCTATTCGGAGAACTTTTCTTAAATATTATGAACAGCATAGAGAAATTCCTACCCTGATAATACAGTATCTTATATAGGCCGAACCTAAATAATTTATGAACTATTATAATTATTAACTGTATAATATTAACCTAATGTAATACTGTTCCTTGTCAGGTACTACAGACGTCAAGGAATCCTGTTATACTATGATCGCTTCCATTCTACTGTTGCATGGTATGCGAGAACCTACGAACTGTCTATAACATTGCAACACGTACTGTACCATGTTTCCTACCCCCGCAACTCCGCTTGCTGCCCGCAGTCGCCATAGTTCTGATGTAAACAGAGACGGTAGCGACATCACTCCGAGAGGTAACGTGAAGTGGAACAGGTAGTAACTATTTACACTATCATAAAGTATGTTGTTGTTTAGTCAACTGTCCAAAGACAGGTCTGAACCTCACAAGCGATCGGTGACCTTGCCTCACGTTCTTACGTCAGCAGCATATGGTAACGTCTGATTCACATTGGGGCGAGACGTTTTACCAAAAAAATGCAACTAGCTCCAGCATCGTTCGAAAACGGGCCTATGTTCATATGAACTTTTTCACTCAAAATGGCCTAAGATATCGTATACTAAATTTTTTACCTTTCCTCGTGAATCACCCTGTGTATATTTTTATGTTTATTTTTATATTTATATTATTGTGGCTCAGGTTAAATGAGAGGAGAAACTTTCTCCTTTCTCTCTTATACCGAATTTTGCACACCTCTACTCCCTCTTACTTATCTGTCCGATTCCACAGTCTTTCTCGGTATCATAACTTAAATACTCGGTCACAATATGATAACACGCTAGAAATACCACTGCACACATCATCTCTTTATTCTTCATCTTTCACTGTTGCTACTTCTCGTCACTGGAATTCTCTGCCGCCTTAAGTCAAGTGCTGCCGAACTTTAATTTCCTTTAAATGTAGGCCTAAATTAGAAAAATATCTTATGATGAGTTGCCAGACCTAACGCGTTGCAAATATTTAATGGAATGTGTTCCGCTGTATTTATTTTTATTTTTATTTTTTTTTCTTATTTTTATTATCTAAATCGTGTTTATTTATCACTTAATGCCAATATGTATCCCACTGTATTGTTGTTTTTTTATTATTAATCTATTTTTGTGTACACTTTATTCAATTGTCGGTTTCTGGTTTAATTATGTAAATCCTACTTAATTGTAATCTAATACTAATATGTATACTAATGTGTTTATTTTTATTTTTACTGTGTACATTTTTTTATTGAATTATCGGCTTCTGTTTTTATGTGATTCGTATTTGATCCTAACAACATTAATATGTATTTCACAATGTTTATTTTTATTTTACGAGGTAAATTTTATGTAATTACCTCTTTTGATCTCATTTTGTACCTAAATTGTATCAGTATGTAATTATTTAATTCCGAACCAGTTTTATGTTCAACTGTGTAAGCAGGTTTTAATCCTGGTTGAGTGTAAAAGAAGGCCTTACGGCCTTAACTCTGCCAGGTTAAATAAAGCCATTATTATTATTATTATTATTATTATTATTAATTATATATATAAAATTTTCAAATCCTGTTAATGTATATTTTACAGCACCAAATATTTTTCCTAATGTAATAATTTTCGAAAATTACTAATGTATTCGACTCTCGTTGCTAAGAATCATAAAATTGCTCCTCAAAGGAGTTTATAACAAGCTTGTAAGCACGGCTAAACAATAGAGGATGCACAGAACCATATGGGGAGACTTGCATGTAGCCGTGGGTTGAGAAATGGAAAACAGAATCACAACGTAACGAGACATTTCATAAAGTTATACAGTTTGTAAATTAAGTTTGCCAATTCTCAGCACCCCCAAAGACTTGGAAACAAAAACTTTGTTCCATTATCTGCTCTTGAGGAGGCTTCTCGAAGGAACTACTACATTGTGTTCTCCCGCTACAGGCTTCTACAACAAGAATAAGCGAGTTGGTGAAATAGGTTTATGCCAAGTTTGTTGTATCATCAGCTGCCTCAAGCAATCATGTATGCTACCAAAATCCTCCACTGTGACTTACATGATAGCATTCTGAGCTACAAATCCAGTTGACCCGAGTTTCAGTGCAGTTACAGAAGCTGAGATAATATATCTCCCACATTGACTGGCTGTGTCTTAAGATTTCTACTTATTCTGTGCTGTTTTATGCGTCGAACTTGAGCCTTGCTAACCACATGTATAGGAAACTTTCTTCTAAATACAAAGTGTTAAAAAGTATCCAATATTTTATGAAGTGATAGTATACATCGAAACAAGAAAAAAAGTCTAATAAATATGCATTCTACAACACATACTTTCTGAGATCTGAACACTTGTTCATAGAAGGTGCTCAATGTGACATTCATTCAAGGCAATGCCCTTCGGGATAAGGAATCAGGCACTCTTTGAAATTGACCTGGTTATTCTTGTATGGAATCAGGCACTCTTTCAAATTGACTTGGTTATTCTTGTACGAGTATGTGCTGACATTTATTGAAGACGCGAGCCTATAACGTCTGCACATTTTTTATCGGAGTGGCATAGACCAATTCCTTCATGTGTCCCCATAACCAAAAGTCTAGGGAATTTAGGTTTGGGGAACGAACAGGCCAAGCTGTAAGGCCTCCCCAACCAATCCAGCGATCCTGAATGTCAGCGTCAGGTATTCACGCACATTGCGAAGAAAATGTGCTGGTGCGCCCTCGTGCATGAACCACATCTGTAGTCTTTGCTGACATGGCACATTCTCCAGCAAGATAGGTAATAGGATAATAAGAAAGTTCTGATAACGGACCCCAGTTAATCTCTGTGGTAGTATATATGGCCCTATTAATCTATCTCCAAGAACGCTTGTCCATACATTGATTGAGAATCGGTGCTGCTGCCTTGTTTCTTCAACTGCACGGAGATTTTCATCAGTCCATACATGCTGATTACGAAAATTCACAACACCATCTCTGTTGAACCCCGCTCATATCCGCAACCAAACTTTTGTTTTCAGTATTCCTTGCGACATATCAGTATTCCATGCCAGGGGGTGTCAACTAAGGTATGATTATCTAGTAGCCTGCTTTATTGTAGAGTAGACTCTACTCAGTAGAGGAATGCATTGCCATGAATAGACGTCACATTGAACACCTCCTATGAACAAGTGTTCAGATCTCAGAAAGTATGTGTTGTAGAACCCATGTTTATTAGACATTGTTATTGAGACGATTCTGTCCGACTCCGGGGTGGATATCCGGTGTGGCTTAGTGGATAAAGCATCAGCACGTAGAGCTGAAAACCCGGGTTCAAATCCCGGCGCTGGAGAGAATTTTTCTCCGTTCCAATACTCTTTCATCGTATGATGACGCAGAATATCTGCATGGAAATATCATATGTACTTCGGTACATTAAAATAATATATATGATATGCGTAAATCAGTTCGTGATTTAAGACGGCACTTATTCCGTCGGATCCCGGCCAACTAGTCACTCATAACAAGTGCACCTCAGCACATGTGTGGACTTCAGTCCTACGTTCATAGACATCTATGTCGTAGTGCAGAGGACGGCCACTAGAGGGAACCCAAGAGTTGGAACTTAAACTGAGACCATTCTGTCCGACGCCGAGGTGGGTATCCGGTGTGGCTTAGTGGATAAAGCATCAGCACGTAGAGCTGAAAACCCGGGTTCAAATCCCGGCGCCGGAGAGAATGTTTCTCCGTTCCATTACTCTTTCATCGTATGATGACGCAGAATATCTGCATGGAAATATCATATGTTCTTCGGTACATTAAAATAATATATATGACATGCGTAAATCACTTCGTGATTTAAGACGGCGCTTATTCCGTCGGATCCCGGCCAACTAGTCACTCATAACAAGTGCACCTCAGCACATGTGTGGACTTCAGTCCTACGTTCATAGACATCTATGTCGTAGTGCAGAGGGCGGCCACTAGAGGGAACCCAAGAGTTGGAACTTAAACTGAGACCATTCTGTCCGACGCCGAGGTGGGTATTCGGTGTGGCTTAGTGGATAAAGCATCAGCACGTAGAGCTGAAAACCCGGGTTCAAATCCCGCGCCGGAGAGAATTTTTCTCCGTTCCAATACTTTTTCATCGTATGATGACGCAGAATATCTTCATGGAAATATCATATATGTACTTCGGTACATTAAAATAATATATATTGTTTCGATACATACTAGCACCTCCTAAAATATTGGATATTTTTTCTTAACACCCTGTATATTAGGTTGCTTCTTTCTTACTTGTTATTTTCAATATCTCTTTCTCAATTTGTCTTTACCTACGTCCCTTTCTTACTTTTTCCATTTTTATGTCCCTTTCAGGTTTACTTACTACCCTGAAGATGAAACCTATCTGTATTTCTGAAATGTTATGGATGTGAAATCTGAACGAAAGTTGGAATATCCAAATTCTTATGTGAATATAATTACAGGGAAAACCTAAATTTCTCGTACTAGTAACATATTACGACAATAAATAAACAGCATTAATTTCATTTACTTGGTAGAGGAAATTACCTACAACTACAGTAAATTTAAAATGTAATTTTTGTCACAGCAAATGTTTCCTCCCTCATGAATATTACATAATTATTACAGGACAAAGTGTCAATGGGAAAGTGGAAGTGTTCAAAGTAATCTCTCGCTATGATTTGATACGTTTCAGAGAATTAAGGTGACTATAACTGGAGATTAACACGAAAACAGGGCGAGGGAAGGCCGCACCTGATGATTATCACCAGTGCTTTTGGATCTTTCAGTCGCTGAACAAATGAGGCGCGGATCAGGTCTGCATTACTGTGTCCATTTCAATTTCACTAGCAAATTAAGATATGATGACATTTTAAAACTTCCTTTTCTGCTCGAAAACATATCTCGGGGTAACATCATTAAAGCTAATGCCCAGATGTACTTCAGTTAATTCATTATTTCTGAGAAAAAAGTTCAGGGTTCGATATCCGGCAGATATTCTGAGGCAGAAAGAATGGTATCGGTGATTTAAAATAATTTCCAGCTGTTTCGTATGCTTTGCCTTACTTGAAAATAAGTCAGTTTTCTCCAGAACTATAGCAGATAGACAAACAAAGCCTTCATCAATCATAAAACAGACTTTGCCATAGTAAGTAACGAGGATTATTTTCTTTCAATTGACAGTACCGTAATTGAAGAGTTCAGAGCCATATTAGGCCAAGCGCCATTTATTAAAAACGGAGAAAGCAAGGGTTAAAGTTAAGTGGATACAACACTTTAATGAAGATTGACATATCATTTAGTTTGAATGTGTATACTTTATATTACGTGCTATATGTTTTCATTGAATTATGGTAATAACTTCATTTTAGCCCTTGTTTATATGGTTTTAGTAAATGGCGCTTGGCCCACTATGGTTCTGAACCCTTCAATTAAACACTGGAGTGAAAATTTCTAAAATTTCTGTATGTTTCTTCGTCTTGTACCATTTTCCATTTTCTTAGAAACTATGTGTAGGAACTCAATTACAATTTTTACACACATTTTATATTAGTACGAGGTTGTTTTGAAAAATTTTGCTTCCTAATTTTTTATTTGAAAGTGGGTACAGTTATTTGAGTAAAACAAAAAGAGGTAACTACCTACAACTTTATTCTTGATATCCATATAATTCTTTCTCCAGATAGTCGCTCTCGCGATCAACACATCTCTCCCAATGAGAGACCAGTTTCTTGATAACGTCATTGTAGAATATTTCACTTTGGCGACAGAATCACAGCCTCACTTGCCTGCACTGCATCGCCAGAATGAAAAAAAAAAACAGTTTTTTCACGTATTCCTTAAGTTTTTTTTTGGAATAGATGAGAATCTGATGGCGCCAGATCGAGACTGTATGGAGGATGATCAAAGACAGTGAAACCAAGTGTCTCCTCTGCATCGTCAGAATAAAGATGAAGACCTCTCAGGTGTTCTTTAAGTTTTGGGAACAGATGAAAATCTGATGGTGCCACATCGGGCCTGTATGGAGGACGGTCAAAGACAGTAAAACCAAGTCCCATCGTGCACAAAGTTTTCAGAATACCAGTTCTGTTATCGCGAGCACACGCTCCATCCTTTGTCACAAGTTCAGAGTCGCACCACATTCATTACAACCACGAACAGAGCAACGCCGCACAATACTGATGTTTACACATTGATCTCCATAAACAGTCTTCATTCTCTCGATGAATGTCAATCGGGGCCAAATTTTCTGCCGTCAAAAACTTTATCATAGCGAGCTGCTTTAGATGAACCGACATAATGCTGTTACATACCGCCATGTTTGAGACTATAATTCAGAGCTCTCTAGCGGCAGTGGTACGAAACTTGCGCCAGTGAAGCAGGAAAGTTAACTTAGTAGAATGTGTGACAGCTACTAATCCGAAATACTGTCTGTTAAGGGGAAACGTAGGCTCAAATACACTGTTGTAAGTAATTAATCACTGATCCCACAATTTTTTAGCTATCCATCTGATAATTGGTACAAGTATTTACAATGACTGACTCTATTAGGATACTTAATTACAATACCTTACCATTTCAAGAAGCCTAATTACGAACTCATCAAACCTAACCTGCTATATCACAAAATATAAGGAACATTTTCTCATGATCTATTAAAGATATGGTTCTGAAATTTTGTAAGAATTTGCTCTGCTTTATATGTAACAAATTCCTGCAGACAGAATTTAAAAAATTTCAAATATTTTTTAATAAATAAAAAAAAAGTATTTTTGAAAAAAATATTATTGTTTTGCCAAATTAAAGTTCTTTAGATACACAAAAAAAAGATTCTGCAGGGAAATTTGCATTATGCAATAATAACGGTGTGTGCAAAATTTCATTACTTTATCTCCAATAGTTTCTGAGAAAATGTTCCTTTCTTATTGAAAATTGGGTATTGCGGTTAACAAGTCGTAAAGTTTGAATATGTATGCTACACGATTATTTTTTTTACCTCTTGTGGCCCTCAAGAACTACAACGACAGGCACTGGTTACAGCACACGAAATATAAATAAATTATTCTAAACCCTGAAGAAAAATCATTTTAAAAAATAAAAGAATCTGAATAGGCCTAATTAGTACACGGAGAATGGGCGTGGCACTTAACAAGTCACGGATCTTTAAATTTTAAAACCCATTTAGACTAACATTTGGGCCGTAAAATTTTGTAGAGAGATTTCCAATGATACTCGGTAGGAAATTAAACACAGAATAAATATGGGAAATGACTTATTATTCGGTTGAGAAGCTTTTATCATCCAGTCTGCTGTCACAAAATCTGAAAGTTAGAATTTATAAAACAGTTGTATTACCGGTTGTTCTTTATGGTTGTGAAACTTGGACTCTCACTTTGAGAGAGGAACATAGGTTAAGGGTGCAAATCAAGCTTTCAGGTATAACTCCCTGTAAAGTTAATTTTTCCCTCGAAGTTATTCAAATTAACTTTACAGGGAGTTATACCTGAAAGCTTGATTTGCATAATACACGTCACTGTACGTAACAGAAAACCACAATTTAAGTCACACAGAGTTAGTGTGCACTCAATGTTGGTTGCTTGACGGTTGTCAGCCCACTTTGAGGTCTGTGGATATAGAGGGAAAAATTGGATCGGTGTCGGGTAGAGTTCCCGGGTAGCTCAGTTGGGAGAGCGTTGGTACGTTTAACCAAAGGTCCCGGGTTCGATACCCGGCCTCGGAACAATTTTTTACCTCGAAATTATTCATGGGTTAAGGGTTTTTGAGAATAAGGTGCTTATGAAAATATTTGGGGCTAAGAGGGATGAAGTTACAGGAGAATGGAGAAAGTTACATAACCCAGAACAGCACGCATTCTATTCTTCACCTGACATAATTAGGAACATTAAATCCAGACGTTTGAGATGGGCAGGGCATGTAGCACGTGTGGGCGAATCCAGAAATACATATAGAGTGTTAGTTGGGAGACCGGGGGGAAAAAGACCTTTGGAGAGACCGAGACGTAGATGGGAAGATAATATTAAAATTGATTTGAGGGAGGTGGGATATGATGGTAGAGACTGGAGTAATCTTGCTCAGGATAGGGACCGATGGAGGGCTTATGTGAGGGCGGCAATGAGCCTCCGGGTTCCTTAAAAGCCATTAAGTAAGTATGTAATATTTTTTAGAGTAGTTTTTAGAAAATGTGATTTTTGGTCAGTGTGGACCTACTGTACATCTCCGCTTAGGAATAACACTAAAAATTAGAAGGCATTACTTTTCAAAACACCCTCGCAGTTTATCATAGTAAGTGAAAGTTCTTTTTTTGACATAAAATCTTAAATATTGTTTTCTAATTTATTAATTGTAATTATAATCATAATTTAAATGTACAGCCAGTGTCTATCGAAGACAGAAAATCTCCACTTCACTGACGGGACCTGATAGCCACTACTCGAATAGCGGCGGTATACATTAGCAAAACAACACTGAAATAGTTTATTTCGTTATTCCTACTTCCTACTTCATTAGCGACAAACCCATCTGCATCATTCAGATGTGCTACTTAAACGAAGCAGTTCATAATGCATAGCCGCTCGTGTCCTGGGTCACGCAATCCGTGTTACGTAATACAAGCAGCTACTGTACTACTGAAGTGTGGACTCTCCTACACAGCAGAATGCTAATTTATTTCATCACGCAATTAATCTCTCCTTTACACAAGATGCTTGAGAATAATTTAACCCACTTGTGCATAATATCTTCATGTACTTATCATTCTCGTCATCATCATTGTTATACTATTAATGGAGAAAAATTCGTTCCGACACTGGGAATAGAAACCAGTAGGCCTACCCAATAGGAAAGTACTCCCATGGAAACAATACGGTATTTAATTACTTGTTATGAAATGGTGCTGAGTATAGGTCTCGTAAGTACGACGGATTACCGACGGAAGGAAATTCAGAGACCTGCAAGAGAGCGATGCTTAACGATATCTGAGATCGGTTTTACCCAATGCTCTTCGTGTGTAATCGCTCGAGCTCGGGTTTGGCCTCCGCTCGCTCGAGATCGCCCGGGGGATCGCTCCCCTGTCAGAACGAGCGCTCGCTTCAACCGCTACGCGAAGCAGTATGCTACAGTACTACGTAGTACAGCATTGGTAAAAATCGAATGAATTCATTCGAATTATTTGATTATCAAAACCATTCGAAATAATAGAAGTATTCACAATATCACTCGATTATTCATTGACTTTGCTTACCACCACAACAAGCCGTATGAAGTTATACAAAATATGTACTCGCATAGCAGAATATGTTCCATTTCATGATAATGATATGGGCTTCGAGTTCAGAATCATATGACGCAACAATAGAATGATAAGCTTCGAATGTTCTGTGTGGGTGTTGCGTACTGACTCTTCTAACAGCCCCAGTATCTGACCCTGATCTTCATTAAATTAAACACCTGACCTACATGACGATAAGAAAATAGAGCGCTGCTCTCAGGCTATAGACCTACGTATAATGAGTAATCAATATACTGCAATTTTATTGAAGAATTCATTCATGCATTCGAATTATTTAATCCTACAATGGAATAATCATTATAGAAATCATTCGATTGTTCTCAACAATTATATATTTAGTGGAAATTTAATTAATTACACATTTTTCTTTGTTTAGATTAAAATAGCCTGAAATGATTTTCTGTATAAATATATTTCGTTCCTACTTAGTTTAACAATTAATGGTGATAATTACTGTAAATGCAAATGAAATGTTTGGTTATATTACTATAAAACGTATATAAAACAAACAAATTACATTTAATACGTGATAACTAAAAATGTCTATCGATATATGAAATGCAAATAATAAATTAGTAGCGATATATTTTGTTTCATCTCGGACGTAGTATTAACTTTACTCATACTAACTTGGGAATATTTTAATTTTTTATTTTAGTAGGTTATTTTACGACGCTTAGGTTATTTAGCGTCTGAATGAAATGAAGGTGATAATGCCAGTGAAATGAGTCCGGGGTCCAGCACCGAAAGTTACCCAGCATTTGCTCTATTGGGTTGAGGGAAAACCCCGGAAAAAACGTCAACCAGGTAACTTGCCCCGACCAGGATTCGAACCCGGGCCACCTAGTTTCGCGCTGACCGTTACTCCACAGGTGTGGACAATCCTATGTACTTTAAGGTATTCTTATCCCTTACTTCTCCGAATTTAGTCCAAGCAGAGCTAGTAACTGCTTTCCCTTTTTTTCCACTACTCTGACTCTGCTGATTTAACTTTATTTTCGGTATATACTTTTGACATCGTGTCTTGTAATCTTTTACCATCAACAGAGATGGTGCCCGAGCCTCTGCTTGAGATCGACAATGCCGAGCCTCTGCTTGAGATCGACAATCATCTTCAACATTCGTTTTGATGAAACGTACTGATTAGTAGAGATGGGTAAAAAATAACGCAACAGTTATTTTGGAACTGTTCCGGTCTCGGAACTGTTGCAAAAATGAACAGTAGGTCGGAACCTCCTGTTCCGAAATAACAGTGTTCCGACTCCGAGCTGCTCACTTGCCCAGCTGTTGCGGGCTCGCAGTACCGCGTTGCACAGGGTATGTTCCGACTCTCTCGGAACTGTTGCAAAAATGAACAGTAGGTCGGGACCTCCTGTTCCGAAATAACAGTGTTCCGACTCCGAGCTGCTCACTTGCCTAGCTGTTGCGGGCTCGCAGTACCGCGTTGCACAAGGTATGTTCCGACTCCGAGATAACAGTCGGAACGTCGGAGCTTGTTCCGATGAACCGACAGCTGCAGTTACACTGTTCTCGTTGTTCTTTATGTTATACTTGGAACTTCGTTGGATGAAGTTGGTACTTGAAACTCTCACGTGGTTGGAGGGGGGCGCATGGAAATTGAAATCCTTGCGGTGGCGCGAACTTTAATATCAACATTTGTAAGACTGGCCAATCATCTGTAATGTTATAGTAAGTATTTAATAATCTGTAATATTCATTCCCGCTTTATGGTTTATTTCACCATTAGTTGACTAATTCTGTTTTATAAACATTCTACAAAGTCATAAAGTACGCATACTATTATTAATTCATTGATCAGCTGATTCTATACAAAGGTTAAAGTCGTAAATGGTAATGAGTGGTTTAGTTACAATGTCTGTATGTCGTTTGTTGAGGTTAAGTCTGACAAGCACAAGTTTTTGTGCTATCTTCTCTGTTATCAAAGAACGACAAAAATGTTGTAGCATTATTTGTTGGAAACTACCCATATAAGTACTGATTTGGAGAGCGAGGTTTAATGCGAAGTTTAAATTACACTTTGGTAAAGATGCGATTCCAACATTTTACTAACCCACTGCGGGGTTTCCAGGTTTCAGTACTGCCAATATATATCTTTTTTATTTATGAAATTGTAATATTTATTATTATTATTATTATTATTATTATTATTATTATTATTATTATTATTATTATTATAACTGCATTAAGAAAAGTAAAAATAAAAATTAATGATTTGTTTTTTTTATTGTGTAATAGAAAGAAGAGAAATTACATACCATATGTTTTAAATGTTATGTTATTTTTTTTAGTTGGCTACCATGTCTTTATAACTTTATGTACGAAAACAAAGTGTTGTATTCTGTCCTTGTAGTCAACAGCTGTTTAATTACTAACATTAAGCTTTTGAGTTCTGTCCGCATGCACAGCAATTTTCCAAAATCGATTCGAATGTGCATTGCAGTGCCATCTATAGATAAGAATGTGTACTATGTCATGCCTATGAGTGCTCCAGTGTGAGCAGCATGGTAAAGAGGGAGGGTACTGTACCGTTCGTTTGAACGACTCAACGACTCCGACTCATCACCACTGGTGACTGTTATTTCGGAACTGTTATTTGGAACATAGTATTTTTTCGGAACCGGAACAGTCGGAACTGTTCCGGGAAAAGAACAACTTCGCCCATCACTACTGATTAGACAAGCCTACAATTCACCTATTGCTTACTGCTACCGGAAGAGCACTCTTGAACACCGAGCGCTCGTCGTCAGACCCGATCGCTCGGTGTGTTTCTTTACTTCGTGATTTATCGGAAATATTCGTAGATGATCGCTATTCATTCCGTCAGTGCCTTCCTGGACTGACAACGATATCCCGCGCTCGCTCTGATGCAGGTCTCTGGAAGGAATACGAATCAAACACTGCGATAAGGAAGAGCTGGCGAGAGGAAAGGTCACGAGATAACTTGAATGATATTCAAGAGTACAGTCGGAAGAGAAATGACATCGATAGAATCAGTCTTGCGTTGTGATATTTATTGTACTCCAACCAGGAGAAAGTCTCAGGGGAATGAGACGCAGCGGGGTAATGCTGTGGATGAATGTTGCTGTCATAAGGTCACACACGTGGGTACACACATCTCCATTGGCTAACTCTCCAAGCACAAACGATAACACTGATACACACATATTTATACTACCCTAGTTACAAAATTAGATCACGGTTAATCTCCTGGTCTTTTAATCCCTCCATACAGGAAATAACATATACAGAAGAGCGCATGTTTTTTAAACTGATGTTATAACGGTAATATTATCTATCTACTTCGCTCCAATAGATGACGCAATGGTAAGCACATTCCTTTTACGGTTAATTTCTTGGTTGGAGAACAGTACATTACGACTTTCGTTTGTTCCATTGCATGTGAATGCGTGTCTTGTATCGCACGGTATTATTATTTCATTCGTAAACATGTGTTGTGCGTTTCATTAGCTTCGAATTTTTCTCTTGCTACATTCTTTATTTCCACAGCGATGTCCTCACTTGTTCATCTTCTTGGAAGTGACAATACTTCCATCGCTCTCACCTCTCCCCTCCTCGGCGTGCCTACATACACACGTCAAAACAGACAGCAACTCCACCATTGGTTTTCGGTAATCGTTTCTTGCGCGAGATATACTTACTTACTGGCTTCTAAGGAACCCGTAGGTTCATTGCCGCCCTCACATAAGCCCGCCAGTGGTCCCTATCCTGTGCAAGATTAATCCAATCTCTACCATCATATCCTATCTCCCTCAAATCCATTTTAATATTATCTTCCCATCTACGTCTCGGCCTCCCCAAAGGTCTTTTTCCCTCCGGCCTCCCAACTAACACTCTATATGCATTTCTGGATTCGCCCATACGTGCTACATGTCCTGCCCATCTCAAACGTCTGGATTTTATGTTACTAATTATGTCAGGTGAAGTATACAATGCGTGCAGCTCTGCGTTATGTAACTTTCTCCATTCTCCTGTAACTTCATCCATCTTAGCCCCAAATATTTTCCTAAGAACCTTATTCTCAAACACGCTTAAGCTTTGTTCCTCTCTCAAAGTGAGAGTCCAAGTTTCACAACCATACAGAACAACCGGTAATATAACTGTTTTATAAATTCTAACTTTCAGACTTTTTGACAGAAGACTAGATGACAAAAGCTTCTCAACCGAATAATAACAGGCATTTCCCATATTTA